>NC_139724.1:67972920-68135420 GCF_964211835.1 Anser anser
CACACAGCCGAGACAGACAATATAAATAGTGACATGTTTTTCCCTCTGGGTGACCACAGGTCATGGTGATCACTGCCAGGCTGCTTGTAATGTGAGGGAGAGCAGACATCGCACCGTGACAGGTGTGTTCCCACTGCAGCAGCACACGCTGTCTGCTTGCAGCAGACCTCCTTAGCTCATGAGCTGGTGTCTTAACAGGGTTAGCGCCAGAGAGAGGTTCCCCTGCCCCAGACACTTCTCAAGAAACGTTATTTTCCAGACATTTATGTTGACTGATGGGGCTGCGCAGGGTAATGCAAATCTCACAAACACTGATGTCACAGTGGTGGCTGCTGGTGGCAGCCGAGTGGTGCCCATCATCGCATCTCCTCCAGGTGTTGGCACAGGTGCATGATGGTGCCCTGCTGAGGAGCTGTTGTTGGTATAGAAAAGTTTGAGGCAGCAACAACTTTTTAGCTGGGGAATTGAACTGGTTCAATGCTGGAACAAAATCCAAATCTTCAGCTACTTGGAAACCTCATTCTTGTCAATCAACTTTTTCTAGCAAAATCGAAGTCTCCCTTGTTCTTCTTGGAAAGAAAGAGAGATTTATAATGAAACCCAGATGCTGTCTACATAAAAATACCTTTTCCAACATCTTTGTCCTTCTCTGGCTAATTGTTTACTTTTTTTTTATCTGAGGTACTGACATCTCAAAAAGCCTTGGGCAGTTATGAATAATGCATCATAAACATATAGATCCATGGGTCTGCTTCATGGTACATAACAGGTACCACAGGGACATGTCCCTCTGCAAAGGGTCCTGATGCTTAGTGTGAGCAGCTGCTTCCTCAGCAGGTTTCTGAGGTCTCTCTGCATCCACTGTGATGTCTGTAATAAATAATGTCTCACCTTGCACACTTGAGAGGTATCAAAATTTATAATAAACTAAAATGTATATTGAAAATCAACAAGACATTCAAGTTTGAAATTTAATTATAGACTTGGGGTAAAAAATGGTTGTTCTGATCACTGCTAGTTCTAGAAAGAGAGTTTAAAATACATTTTGTATTGACTACCTGGCATCTATTGTGTCTCAGTGAGAGATGGCTTTTTACAATGCTGTGGAGTAGCTTGTTCTTGCTGTTGAGCTCGTGAGTACATCAGAAATATGAGGTAGTCACCTAATTACAGAGCAGGTACAGTGTTATTAGTGATGCTTAGTTCCAAATTGAACTATAATTATGTATGAAGATCACTCTAAGAAACACTTAATTGCATCACTTATTGCTAACAACTTATAGCTACCGGCATGCTGCTGAGTGATAAAAGCAGTTCTTCCCCACACATTTCTGGTTCATATAATATACTAAATCTCTGCCAGGGCAGAAATTGAGGAAAAGGGTGTACTTGTATCAAGGCCTCAGATATATCTCTTTTGAAGAATACATTTTGTCTAAAGGGGTGTAGAGATCCCTACTCTTTTTTTTTGTTGTTCAACAAATGTCCTCTCTTAAAAACAGATCTTTTTCCAATGATTCCCTATATTCTTTGTTATAGTTTTTTTTCCACTTTTGTTAAATATGTAGCATATAAAACACATCTTGAAACATTACTTTATAAAACAAATTGTACTCTTTAAAATATTTTTGAACATTTTATTGAAAATTCATACATTTGTACACTCATATTCACAAGTTCTTATGGTTTACTGTAATTTCTTAGAATGTTTTATTTTAAGAAATAAAAATATCACACCTTTCATTTAACATTTTTGTTAAATAATCATTAACAAAAGAGATCCATATTTAATTAGATCACATTTTGAAAAAAATAATGTTTCAAAATATTTCAGCTCTATGAAATATGTTAAGTTTTTTTATGAGAACACTTGAGGCAATAATAGAAAGACCTTTACAGAACAGCTAGCAGATAATTTTTTTGTTTGTTTTTACAAAATGTTGTGTTTTTAAAAATAAAACAAAATAAAGTAAATGTATCTTTTATATAGTTTTTAAACTTGCTACTAAGATTGTGTTTTTTTGTTGTTTTTTTTTTTTTGTGATTGAAGAGGAAAACGTTGGATGAGCATTTTTAGGAATTCCCTGTTTTCTTCTTGCTTCAGCTCAGTATTTTCAAACCCATAAGAATGAAGACAGCACTATATGATAAGATTAAGTTTTCATATTCAAAGGCAGGAGATAGGGACCAGGCAGTATATCTGATTTAATTAGAAACAGTAGTGCAATGGCCCACTCATGGGATGCTAACTCTAGTAGTCAGGTGTCCATATGGGGAGGACACCTAAGATGTGGTGCCTGTTCCCGAAGGAACCAGACTGTAGGCTGTGCTTATTGCTGCTAGGCATGCCACAGAGATGGCCTGTCTTCCAGATTTCATTTTGACTGACTGTTTCCTTTGTTTTTAGCTCACATCTCTATCTACGAGAAGAATATAATGTCCACCTTCCAAAAATGGGAAACTTCAGGAATTCTTTAGGATATATACATAGACATGTATATCTGTACACATACATATTTGCAATCTACATACACATATGTACAAATATATAAATATCTACAATCAGTCCCATAACCCCACTTGTCAGTTTATTCTGGAAGTTGAACAGTAACTTTAAAGAACTGCCTGGGGAATGAAAATAAATAAAGTGAACCTCAATGGCCCTCTAGATGCCTTCTCACATAATTGTAGCAGTGGGGAGAAACTTCCTACACAGCTGACAAAATAAATGATCCAATGGTGGGAGATAGATACTTAGATCTTAGTTCCATCTGGGAAAGTACTTGGGGTCATGAGGCCCCACATGCTGCAGCCCAGTGTCTATTCTGAAGGTAAAGGCATGAGTGGTGTGGGGAGTGCCCTGTGTTTGCTCCCAGGCTGGAGTCAGTGGCTTGGGAAAAAGGGAACAAAGGCAGGGCAAACCTCCCTGCAGCTTCTTACCAAATGCTTTCCAAAACAAGTGGGAAAGCTTTTTAATCACATTAAAAAAAAAAAAAAAAGTATTTAGTTATACACAGAAAAATCATTTCTTGTGACCTGTGGAGTTTATTCTAATATAGCAGAGAAAGGAGTTAATAACATCTATCAGGAGGTTTGGGCATCTCTGTGGTAATGGTCCTGAAAATGAATAATGTCAAGAAGGAATGAAAAAAATAAAAATAAAAAGTCAAAACCTCTGCAAGGAGGACAGGAAGCAGGATATCTTTGGCTTACAGTACTCTATAGAGGTGGAGCTTTTGATGCACACCGGAGCTCTTATATATCAAAGACTGAAGGAAAAGTAGAAGGCAATTGACAGAAGGGGAGTTGGGGAGGGGGCATTATAAGGAGAATAAGAAAAGTGTTATGAAATTTCAGTCATATATCTATATAGATATAAATCTGTGTGACCTTAAATGACTTCTCGGCATGATGTTGTGGCCATGTGTTTCCTGGCATTTTCACAAATGGGAAGGTGTTACTTCCTGCGCTGGCAATTGATCTGCTCACCAGTGTTAATATTAGCATACTTGAGATTTTACAGCTGTTAACTTGGTTGGTTTCCAATTGATAAGAAATATTTTCCTTACTGTTTTAATTAATTCAAATTCTGTCACCTTTGGACATCTTGCATGACATCAGTTTAATAAATAGGCCCATTACGCTCCTTTTACCAACTTGTTATTTTTCCTCTCCCTGGCTCTGGCTTTTCTCCCCTTAACATCCAAATTAAATGCCTTGCATCCTACACCCTGCTTGGCTGTCCATCGTTTAAAGAACAGGTGAGACAAGCTCCTGCTTGCATTATCAGGGGCAGGATTTACGACACCCCAGAGCATTTGCTAACATATCTTACAGGATAAGTCTGGTTTTGCCCTAAGTGCCTGGGCTGGGGGGATGCTCTGAGCTCAACCACTCTGTGGGCAGGAGGCAGGGCAGCAGCCCAGGTCGTGGGTGGCAAAAAGGAGTTAATTTCTGTTTAAATACACATTCATTGAGCAGAGAAAAATGCACTTTTCAAAAGCATTTAAGATGGCCATATCTGGCAGATATTCATTTAAGAGTCATTAGGCCCCGAGCTTTCTTTCTTCTCCCCACCCACATTTTTCCCTGGTTTTGTCAAATTTCAGAACTCATTCTGCAAACCAGGGACTGAAAGAGCTAAACCGAAAATATATGAAGATTTTTTTTTTCTTTTTAGCATATTCAGAACAATGCATACTCCCTACTTCTGGCATTTTACCTGATTTCTTTTTCTTAATATTTTACACAGTTTTCTAACAAAATACTGTCTGCTACTTTACTCTAAATTCCCAACTAATAGCTTGCAATTGGCCAGTTTCAACTAAAAATGAAAGAGGAATAGAAGTCTTGGACATACTTAAGTTCCTACTGCTTCTATGAAAAGTAGCAAGAATATAAGTATAGATAACCTAAAGTAGTGTCACCACTGAGGACTGATGGGCAGAAGGTAGCTCTGTCTTAGACAGACACTCCTCAACTGAGGGACAGCATACAATATTAGGCAAGTATAAGGCTGATGCAACTCTGCAGCTGCCATGGATTTAAATCCAACCAGTTCAGGTCTGTTTGTGCATATTCAAGCTGACATGCTCTGACACAACCATGAAATTAAAAAAAAAAAAAAAATCTGGTGTAAGGAATAGAAAATTGGTCATGATTTTGAAGGGAAGAATGTCCAATTAGAGAAGCAGGAACGTTATAGCTGTAGGTATTTATTTTCTCTATTTACATGCACATTTTCAAACAATTGATTTTTAAGACTAGTATTATTACCTTTAAGTATGCATGATTCTTGCCAGTGTCTTTTAGCTGCTCTAAAACTTTCAATCTGTGAACAGCTAATATGGAATATTTGGAACCCAGGGTGCCAAAAGCTGGGTTTAGAGTCCAACTGGTCAGACACAGAAGGATATACCTGTTATTACAGCAAGAATAATAGATAGAAAGGAAGAAATAACAGTAATAGAAATCTGAATTATAAAAAAAACGTTATGTTTTCAATAGAAGCAATACTTTCCTCAGTGAATGATCACAAAGGAAAATATACTAAAAGTAGACAGGAGAGTCTGGATCTGTGAGGATGGTGTATGTAGGAGTAGAGGAAACTTCAAAAACATTTTTTTAATTGAAAACATGAAATGCCTAAGTGATGTGGTGAAGTAGGTGGCTGAAAGGTCAAGAATTTGTAGGTAATGTAGATCAGACCCTCAGCACTGAAGTGAATGAATGCTGTTCTGTTCAGGCTTACATCATACAACATGTATGCACTTAGCAATCAATAACCTGGTGGAGACAGCACTGGGAGGAATCTGCTGGGAGGAACCTGCTGGTATGAAGCCAATGTCCATCAAGCCCCAGAAATACATAGTTTCTATACCTGCCCCCAAAAAGCCATTACAGTCAGAAAAATCCCTAATATCACTAATGAATTAAGAACATTTACCATGGAAGACCAACAGCCATAAAACTACAATGCAGCATAGGAGGAGAAACTATGGACATCACCACTGTCCTAGGTCCCTGCAACAGCAGGGAATTTGTTAGGTGAAGACAAGCAGAAGAAAGACCTCGGTGACTGGATCCATTTTAATACCAGAGAGCAAGACAAAAGCCCCCAAACCTGCTGTGCCTGGCAGTCGAACCTTTGGGGAAACTCTTGATTCCATAAAGAGCAAGCGGTTTGGAAAGAAGGGCTAATGAACAGATGTCAGACTCCTTGCCCAGCACAAAGAAAAATGGCCAGAACAAGTATATTATCTATTGTCAAGTAGTTTGTCTGTTTTATGATGAGGTTTTTCTATTTTTTGTTTATTTTTTTCATTTTCTCTCAGATAGAATCATAGATACGGTCACCAAAGCTGTTGCTCCAGGAAAGAGTCTTGATTACATTGCTGAAACACCCAGGTAAACCAGTAACCCAGCATTTCCTCTAAGACATACCTTTACTTATAATGTTAACATGAATGAGTGCATTTCAGGAGTTCTACCTTAAAAATGATATCATAAAAATGTGCTTTACTTAGATATCTCAAGTTTACTGACTTCTCATGAAATTCAGTTTGATTTATAATAACTCTAGCAATGATTTTGGGTTTCTGTTGTTCTTAATCCCAGCCTTGGGTGCATTCCTGCGAGATGCTAAAGCTTGGCATGTGAAAGTTTTACAGAGAAAAAAAAAAATATATATATATATTTTAAGTTGGTAGAATGCAATGTAAGGAATGTGATAAAAATTAGGACATGGTTTCACAGGGAAAACATAATGCTGCAATACGAAGGGTATTAAATATTGTTATCAAAAAATTCCATACCAAAAAAAAAAAAGTAATGGAAAGTTACTGTGCTAAATCTGAAGATTAAATCCAATAGCAATTAGCATATAAACCAGATATGAGTCTTCCTGTAAATGGAAAGCACAATGTCTCTAATTATAGGTCACGAATACAACTGGCTAAGGAATAAACATCTCACAATCATAAATTGAGGTTTCATAGAATCATAGAATCATAGAATATCCCGAGTTGGAAGGGACCCATAAGGATCATCAAGTCCAACTCCAGGCACCGCACAGGTCTGCCCAAAAGTTTAGACCATGTGACTAAGTGCACAGTCCAATCACTTCTTAAATTCAGACAGGCTCGGTGCAGTGACTACTTCACTGGGGAGCCTGTTCCAGTGCGCGACCACCCTTTCGGTGAAGAACCTCTTCCTGATGTCCAGCCTAAACTTCCCCTGCTTCAGCTTAACATAGTTCCCGTGGGTCCTGTCACTGGTGATAACGGGGAATAGGTCACCTGCCTCTCTACTCCCCCTCGCAAGGAAGTTGTAGACTACGAAGAGGTCCCCCCTCAGCCTCCTCTTCTCCAGGCTGAACAGGCCCAGTGACCTCAGCCGCTCCTCATATGTCTTCCCCTCCAGGCCCTTCACCATCTTCGTCACCCTCCTCTGGACACTCTCCAACAGTTTCACGTCCTTTTTGTACTGTGGTGCCCAGAAGGTTTCAATCTTTGCCTTAATTTTGATGAGTCTTGAAAATATATGCTATTATTTGTCTTTTTTTTTTTTTTTTTCTAATAGAACGTGGCAGAAGAGAACTTCACCTACAGTAGTGATTAGGACAGGTAAGTGAGATATGAGATAAATCTTTGACCTAAAATAGGCAGAAAAGAAGTTTAAATCTTTTTCATCCCACCTGACAGTTCAGTCCCAGCAGAGCTGAAACGGGTGAAATTTCTACCTAGAAAAGCTGAAAATAGAAAATTTTGATGACCTCCTTGCTAGAAAATCTTATCAAAACAGACACAATCCTGCAAACAAATTTGATTTAGTGAGTTGATTCTTTCTAATTGTCATAGAATCACAGTATGATTTGGATTGGAAAGGACTGCTAGAGGCCATCTGGTCCAACCCTTCTGCTCAAGCAGGACCACCTAGAACAGGTTGTCCCAGACCATGTCTTTTGAAGATCTCCTAGGAGATTGTGGCCCTTCATTAGAGTCTCTCCAGTAGTTCCATATCTATCTTGGGCTAGGGAGCCCCAAACTGGACACTGTTCCATGCTTGGCCTCACCAGTCCTGAGCAGAGGGGAGGGATCACTTCTGACCTGCTGGCAATGCTTTGTCTGATGCAGCCCAGGATACCATCAGCATTCTTTGCAGCAAAGGCACAATTGAGGTTTGTGTTCAAGTTGGCGCCCACCAGGAACCCCAGGTCTCCAATCACCACTAGTGTCTCCACAATATTTTCTTTGCTAACCAAAACAGAGTGGAACAGGGAGTTTTCTCTCATTTGTGTCAAAATCTTTCTGCTGCTGTTGGAAGATGAAGAGGTGTAAAATTATTACTTGAACCTCTAATTTAAAACCTACCCTCTTTTTGCTGCCAGAATAGTGCAAAGGGAACTTGGTGAAGATATGAGTACCATCCAATACATGAACTGCATGGTGATGATAAACCATTGCATGGACTTATTTATAGTAATTTTAAGAGACAGAGTGGTTTAAAAAGTTACCCTTGCTGAACTCTTTTCTTTTTGATCCCTTCCTGCAAGAACAGCAGCTGTTCTCAGTTGAATAGTTGTATTCTGCCACAACTCTGACCTTAGTTGTACTCTTTTCTGAGGGGGAATATTTCAATATTTTACCCTGTTCTAACTCATGCTGTTCAAAATTGCCTGTGCAGCCTATCACCTAGTGACACAGAAGTCCTGGAGGACCACTGAACATTTTGCTTTGTGTTCCCTGCAGGGAGTACTGAAGTTATGGCAGTCTTCACAGGTACTACTAATGAGACAAATGTACTTTTGATAGCATTTTTTCCCAAAACACTGACCTTACTAATTATTATGTGTTTTCACAACAGGTGAAAATTTCCATTGAAATGATTACAAGATGTCCCTGATAGTCCATATTCTCTTTATAGCATAGGTTTGAAGTCATTTAATAGGTAAAGTTTAGGGAGGTTAACCGTTGCTTTGCAGATGTTTTTTTTTTTTTTGGGCGGGGGGTGCAAGAATTATTCTTTCAAAGTCACAACAGGACACCAATGGAAACTGGGTCCCTAAATGTCTTTGTATTAAAGTGAAACTGCAAGTGAAAGGTAATGGGTTCCGTGCTTAAATATGAATGTCTTTGAAAATTTCCCTCACCACACATTTAATATAAATGTGTGAAGTGAATATTGAGGATGGTACATATTTAGAGTTCAGTAAAGCACTTGGCACTGTGTTTCATGAAGTCTTACTGCTAAATTAATTCAGATTGGCTTGGATAGCAGCATGCTCACGTGGGCTGAAAACTGCCTGACAAATTGTAAACATGTGGCAGCGATAAAAAGCCCTCCTTCTCCAGTGATAAAGGTGTGTGCCTAATGATATATACTTTAGTGATTGTGACTAATCAAATCTCATTATATTATATCATGCATATAAGCATATTCAATATTAGCTGAAAAAAGAGACTCAAATCTGCAAAGACTGAAGTATATGTAACTTTGCAGAAGTTTGTCTTTTTGAGAGATTAAAAATCCTAGAAATGGTAGAAACACAGGGTTGAGAGATTAAAAATAAAATTAATTAAAATAAATATAAACAAATTAATAATAAAAATGCATCAGGAAGCAAAAGATTGGAAAACTATTTACAATTATTCAGAAGTGTATTAGACAAAATTTTGCGATATGTTACAGGAACAAAATAATCTAGTGATTTCAGTATATATACAAAGCTGTGATGTAATGGAATAATTATGTTGTGATGTTAGCTATTAATCTTTCTGATCAGAATATTTTTTGCTACTTCCTTCTGCTTTTCTCATCTGTTGCTTGAAATCATCTTCTTTCTCCTATGGAACATAAAAAAATCAAATGACTCTTCTTTTGTGTATTGGAACAGTCATTTGTATAGTGAAACTCTGAGCCATCTCTTGGCATTGCAGAAATACAATGAATAATATAAGCGCTTTTTGTCTATGACTCCAAGATGACTATTTCTTAAAGACCGTATACTTCATATTACCTGAAACACATCCAAGGGAATACAAAAAAAATAAAACAAATGAACAAGCTGAACTGTGTTTGACTGTAAGGAAAAATTGAAACAGCCAAACCTACAGAAGTTGCTAAAAAATGAAAAGGTACTAGATGTTTTTCTCTTTGAAAATATTGAGAACTATTTTATTCCACAACCAGCTAACTGAAATAAATTGGAATACGTACAAGTAAAAATAAATTCTTAGGTTGGGCTCTGTCATACTACTGAGATTTCCTTAGTATTCAAAATGTGTGCATACTTTGAAAGTACAAATATAATCCCTGATTTGAGGAGCATACAAATTAATAACATATTTCCATGTGTAGTTTTACCCTTATGATATTTTTTTTCACAGGACCTTCCCAAATACCAAATCTTCAGCCTGTAGAGTTCCTCTACTATGAAAGAGGATTTTTTTACTAATATACATATATATATAAACATGTAAAACTGATTATTAGTAACTCCATAGTGTGACAACATAATAAATTACACTTTGTATATTTGCCCTCCTGTTATCCGTATTTCAACATGTATAAAAACTTGCTGTTACACCCATATCTCAGGAATTTTGTAGTAGCTCCAAAAGATGCAGCCTATTGCTATCAAAAATGGGTTAAAAACTGTGCATGTACTTATAGGTGTTGTAACATAAGCTTTTACTAATAGATATGAGGGATGTTTCTGCTTCACGTTTTAAAAGAAGCTAGAAAATGTAAGTTTGATCTGTCAAAAGGTGAAGCCTTTCTGGTGAATGGCTTAATACACTCTACTTCCATTGACACAAAAAGAATGGACCAAAGTAATGAGAAACACCATAACTAATTGAATGTCTTGATTTATTATGGCCTTATTTGTTATCTTCTGACTGCTGCCCTATCCTGCACCCAGCTCTCCACCAGCTGGTTAAGAGAGAATAGCACTTACCACTCTGTATTTGGGTACAGTTTCATAACAAAAAGTCTCCAGTGTATTACTCTTGACAAAATGATAGTAAACCAGTTTTGAAACTGAAATTTAAATGAAGCAAAAAAAATTGTCTAGTTTTGTCCATTAATAATGGACATACATATATATAGCTACAGTGCTACTGCTACTCATTTTTGCAAGTATGTGGACGTTAAACATATACATTGGCCAAATAACCAATTTGCTTTTAGCCTGGACTGGCAAGGCAGAGTGGTTTTCTTGTTAATTATCATCCATTAATGCTTAGGCAGCTGAAAAGAACCTTGAATATGACACCCCTTGCTTTCCAGCACTAACGCTATAAATTGAGAATAATTAAATGCAATCAATGAAGAGATAACTAGATGCTGGGATGTTGCAGTTTATTCTCAGTGTGGCCAAATATATACACTCCCAGAGGGGAAAAAAGACTTAAAATTCTTTCTTTATTTTCTTTGTTTCTTTGTTACTTATACCGTCCCAGGTGAGAGGACAAATCTGCAAAAAAAAAAAAAAAAGTTTTAACCAGGTTGTAAAAAGATAAAATGTAAATAAGCAACTAAACAAACAAAAAAATAAATAAACAACAACAACAACAAAACAAATAACATTTACCTGGATCTCTTAGACGTTATTTTTCTGAATGAACACATACTCCTCTTCCACAACAAGCACTTTGACTACAAATATACATTTTAAAATTTTATTTTCATGTTTTGTTACTGTTTTTATTTTTTTTTGGGGGGGGGGTTGTTTTGTTTTGTTTTGTCTTTTGATATGAGTTTTGCTACTTAAACCAAAGAAAAGCACTTTAAACTTTCAGTTGAACCAGAAATGATGGATTTTCCTTGTCTGTAGACCTGTTTGGATAAGTAGGGTACGTGCTTAGTCACTCTGTTTTAATCTTATTGAGTGCCTTTGGGAACCAGGAAACTGAGGCTTCAGCAGAGCTGCTGGCCTGAGCACTGCTGGAAAGCAGCACAGCCAGCTGCGACTGAGAGGAGAAAAGAGTATTGATATGAGCTGATCACATGCCTATTGGAGAGGAGAAAACACTACTCTCGGATCTGTATATTGTTTTGCTGTTAACTGAAATCATCAAGAATTTCATCAGATTAAAATATACAAAACATTTCTGTACCAAATTCAGGAAGAAATTGGAATAAAGCTTACATTTCAGGAGGCCTTCAGGGACCACTGACACTGTTTAAACAATGTTAGTCTCCTACAGCAGTACACATTGTTTTATGGGATTGCAACTTTTGTTTCTGTCGTAAGATTGCTCCCCATAGCCTGCAGAATCATCTTGCATGTTACTCATATTCCAGCACATCAGTTGGAGATTCTGAATCTCCAATTGGTCAGATTTCAATCTTTATTTCATAAAAATACGTACTTTTTTTTTCTTTTTTCTCAAGTAGTGAAGTAAGGCTGTCAGTTTTTATTTGTGAGCTAGTTACTATTATAAAAATCAATTTACATAAAAGGCAACCTTAAATTGAGAAAAAAACTCAAATGATTATATTTCTTAAGGAATACAACAGGGAATTGGTTCAGTCTCTGATATTTAATATTTTGGTCAGAGACTTAAGAGATAAGAAAAAATCACTGATAAAAGCTTCAGCTTAAAAAAAATGGAGAAAAATAAATGATAAAGAGGAGAGGTCTATAAACTGGAGGAGTTTGGATAACTCAGTTAAATAAAAAGTGATATACAGCATATGCTTTAAAGCAGCCACAGTAAAATCATAAATGTAGGGCCAGTTAAATTACGTAACCTATATTTATAAGAAGGAGTGCACTGAAATTGGAAAGAAAGTACTGTAACAAGGATTTTCAGGCAACTATTTGAAATCAGCTGTTTCTGATGCCAGTGTGATGATGCTTCATTTAAGCTCTCAGTATATAACAAGGTATTCTCCAGAGTCATCATGATAGGTATGAGTTGTTGAGAGAACATCTGGAAAGCTGTGCTTAAATGTGATTTCCACTCTTAAAGACACATGCTGAACTGGAAAATGCTCAGATTAAGCACTGGAAAATGGTGAACTTAATCTTTTAGTTTACAGTAGCAGAATTTAGTAACTGGTGAAGAAAAGTATTAGCAATGCACCAGCTGAAGCTCAGGCTGAATGCGTTCATTTCAGAAATGAGCCATACCTTTCTCAACAATGAAAGCAGTCAGACCAGATAAATTTGGTAGAACCCCACCAATAGATTTCCTGCATAGGACTTTTTTGTCATCAAATTTGAATTTTTATTTATGCTGCAGTCCAAACAAGATAATAGCATAGCCATTTTTGACAGAATGTCATAAGATATCCTCTGGACTCTCTCTAACAGGTCCACATCCTTCTCGTGCTGGGGGCCCAAACCTGGACACAGTACTCCAGGTGGGGCCTCACGAGGACAGAGCAGAAGGGGACAATCACCTCCATCAACCTGCTGCCCAGAATGCAGCTGGCCTAAAGAGCTGTACCTGGTGCATTTTTAATAGATACATCCTTTCATAAACAATGAGGAATGCATTAGTGTTCAGGTTACTGAGGCCAGCAATTGGTTAAAGCAATATATTGTCGGTCAGTGATTACTCTTCAGTGATTACCCCATATCCACCATGGCTCCTGGTTGAGGTCCATTCCTACCATCCATCCCATGCAGCACTCAGAGGCTGTACTCTGAGGTGCTGCAAGCCAGGTGCTACCTACTTGGCTCCCAGCAAAACCTTTCCCCACTGACCTGGCACGTAAGTTTCCTTCTTCACGTCACTGACCTTGAATGATCAGGCACGTGAGAAAAGACAATGTCTCATGCTCACAGAAAAATATTTTTAAGGAATTTACACATTTCAGATGTTGCTTGAATAGTAATAGCACTGTCACATCATAAGAAAGACATGGACCAGTTAGAGAGGGTTCAGTGGAGGGCCGCAAAGATGGTCAGAGGGCTGGAACATGTCTCCTACAAAGAAAGGCTGATGGAGTTGGGGTTGTTCAGCCTGGAAAAGAGAAGGCGTCAGGGAGACCTTATAGTGGCTTTCCAGTTCCTAAAGGGGGCCGACAGGAAAGCTGGAGAGGGACTCTTTATCAGGGAGTGTTGTGATAGGACAAGGTGGAATGGCTTTAAGCTAAAAAAAGGTAGATTTCGGTTGGATATTAAGAAGAAATTCTGTACTATGAGGGTGGTGAGGCACTGGCACAAGCTGCCCAGAGAAACTGTGGATGCCCCATCCCTAGAAGTGTTTAAGGCCAGGTTGGATGGGGTTTGGGCAACCTGGTCTGGTGGGAGGTTTCCCTGCCCATGGCATGGGGGATGGAATTAGATGATCTTTAAGGTCCCTTCCAACCCAAACCATTCCATGGTTCTATGACAAGTATCATTATCTGCTGTTTATATATCTGCTGATTATATAAGGACAATATATGGGGATTCTCCTTACAGGCAGAGACTGCCAGAAAGAGATTAAAAACCTACTGCTGCATATAGATTTGAAGATGCAAATATGAGATGGGGAGCAGCACATTGTGCAAGTAAGTGAGGAGTTCAAGTAAGGATGGATAACAAAATGCAGACTAAAAGGATACAGGCTGATGGTTGTTGATCAGGAATAGACAGAAAGCAATTTTGTGAGACAATTCAAGATGTTAAATTTGTTTCTCTTCAACATCAGAACAAAATGAAAGCTTTCTAAATGTTTCACTAAACAATAGAGAAGAAATAGCTTCCTTCTGCTACCCAGAAATTTAGTTACTGTCCTCTGTAGTTTGAATCCCCTGTTTGGGTTAAAACAGGGCAGAATTTTTACCCCAGATTAGTCAAGTAATCCAAGGTAATCCAAGATGCCAGAAACTTTTTTTTTTTTTGAGAGGGGTGGGGGAGTGGGGGAGGATAAATGCATTATTATATCCTTTATTATATAATTTTTGTATTTATTTTTTTTTTAGTTGCTGTGTCAAATGTACCAACAGCTAGGCCTGTTTTGAAGTGGCAGAGAGAGCTCAAGGCAACTCTAGACACCAGTTGTCCAGAATGGCTTTGTTTATGACAACAGAACAGTGTATTTTTACTTGCTCAACTCATTTTATGAAGCTAGATGATGGGTACAAGCTCTGCTATCTGTTTCCAAGACTACTGATATGTTGATGGAAACAATTATCCAGGAAAGAGACAAAATCCTAAATGACCTTAAGAGGCACAAGAATGAACATAATTACCAGAAATAATAATTCAGAATTCAGAATAAATTCATAATTTATAATCTACCTCCAAAGAAATTGCAGAAGCTTCTTAGCTACAAAACTCAAGGGATCTCATCATCATAAGGTGGAAAAGATGTCATACTGAGAAGAGTTGCTTTGTACTGGACTTTAAAGTGAAGGTCACCTAGAACACAAGGATACTTCTGGTACTTCTGAGTACCAGAAGGCAGGCACAATGGAGAGTTTCAGCTGCACACGACCTCCTAGAGCCCTCCCAGAGAGAAGTAGCATGTGGCGTTTCTTCTTCTTCTACCCGTGAAAGACATACATGCCCATCATCCTCCCTGAGGAACAAGGTTTGAGGATGCAATATGAAAAAGCAATATCTGGCAAACAAGCAAGAGTCCAGTCCAGGGGTCACTCAACCTCTACTGCCATAGACATGGGATGGGTCAGGGCAAGGTTATACCAGTGTAATGTTTTGGGGCAGGGAGCCCTACTACGTAGGTGGGTGTAGAGCAGGATGAGGGCCATTGTTTCCAAGATGTACTTCGGTTCCCCTTTCCTGCATAGTTATTAAGATATTTTGGACTTTGGCAACATTTCTCTTCTTCCATGTTCTCCAGGTGAAACCCCATCAGAGGTAAGGCTGAGATTAAGACCCAGGGAAGGGACTGATATTCTTTACTTCTGTTCTTTTGATGGAAGACTGAGTCTCTCTTCCTGAATAACTGGAGGGGATGGATGATTTGGGGCTACATGTTATTATTGTTCCTAAGCAACATCACTTACTGTGGGAACCCCTGCTATGCCAGTGCACAGAGTTTGCATTACAGTGTCAATTTTGTCCTGGCAGTTCCTTGATTTTCTTTCTTTACCCTAACGAAAGGGGGTTTTTTAGTTGCATTTTTTTAATACAGTCAGTGAAACGTACAGTGTTAGGTGCATGATAATAGAGACTCTGAGATAGCTGTGCATGCACAATAACCTGTGTTCACATTTAAATGTCTTAGCCCCGGTGAGTGTTGTATTTATTTATTTATTTATTTTTTAAT
This sequence comes from Anser anser, assembly GCF_964211835.1. Lineage (NCBI taxonomy): Eukaryota > Metazoa > Chordata > Aves > Anseriformes > Anatidae > Anser > Anser anser. The sequence continues at coordinate 67,988,655 of NC_139724.1, forward strand.
GAAAGCAGCATAGCACAGGCCTATTTATTACCTGCCAATTCCGTTTATTTGAGTGAAGTTGCTTCTGAGCCTTTTTTTTTTTTTTTTTCTGCAAGAACATGTTCCTGCGTATGGTTGTGGGGGTGGCTGGATGGGTGGGTAGGCAGGGGAAAGGGATGGGTGTGATGGGAGGACAGTACCTAGATATTACAGAATTTCTGTAAAAAAAATACCTTGCTATTTATTCCTCGAAGCAGATGGTGCCAGTTGATTACCTTCACCAATAGAAGCTGTACCTGTTAGCGGGGGTGTGAAGAAACTTCTCTGCAGTGATAGCTTAGGGGAAGGCAAATTACTGCTTAAGGCATTCAAGCAAGAAACTGCCACAGAAAGATTAGTGTGAAGGTTGAAGGGCAGGGGCAGGGGCACTTCTGTACAACACAGAGCGATGCTAGTATTGCACTGAGTGATGGGGACCGGTCTGCTGCATGTCCATGAGGGGATGGGTTACATGACACACCTGTCCTATAGGAGGGGCTTTGCAGAGCCAAGGGGCCCTGTGCCATAATACAGGAGTAATTTCCCCTGCTGTGCCTGCTTCGGGTACATTTTGGTTCAACCCAAGGTGTCTTGCCCATCCTGCATAACTCTCTCTGCTCCTTTGATTCAGAGTGCCTGTTTAAACTGTTCCTGAGCAAACAGCTTAGCAAACAGCTCTAGGTTGTGAGCATGCAATCCTTCCCGTTCAGCCATCCACAAAGCAGGTGTGCTTGGCGCATCCCTGTCCCTGTGCAGCTCAGCGGTGATCCCCATCAGACCAGCCCTTTGACTGCAGAAGGTAGGGTTAATGTTTTCTTGTTGTGTTTGCTGAGAGCACTCTGTACATTAAATAACTATTACCAAAATGGCATCTGTTGTAGAAGCTTCATACTCTTTCTACAATCTTAAATTTGTTTTCTTTCACTTACTCTGCCTTGGTTTTCCCATTGCCTTTAAGAGACTTGCCTTGGGTTTGCATTGACTCAAGGAAAGCAGATACAGACTTTCTCTGTGAGAAGAGTGGGGGATTTTGAGCACATAAGGCAGGAAAACGAGAATTTCTAGAGTACAGCAGAAGAACACATGCTGTATTTTTTCATATGTTGGCTCCTGGAACTTCACTCCAACAGTAAATAAATTGCCTCAGCAGTTTCTGAAAAATGCCATTTAATGTTTGCTGGCCCCTGGGAGTGCTAAACATTGTCACATTTGTGAAAATGCCAGCAAAAGACTCCTGGGAATTTCATCCACATGCCTGCAGCTTTGATAAGTTTTATAACAAGCTGGTATACTGTAGCACTACTAGTATGAAACACTGCTTTTGTGATGTACGGTGGAAAAATAGCAGGAAAAATGTGCTTTAATTTTAATTTCTATCAGATTAAAACTTATCTGTAAGCTAGATCCTTAGAAAATGTACAAAATAGATGAAAACAGGAGGTTAGTTCTCTCACTTTGGGATTCAATAGAAATTCATTGATAATTTTATGTTTTCTAAAAACCGCAGAATAAATGTACCTTTATAGAAATAAAAATTCTGATTAGGGCTCAAGTCATGAATATTCCATTAAATTGGGAGTGACCTTGTTTTAGAACTAGTCTGATGAGAGAATGGGCATAGCCTGGGTATTTTTGAAGAATTTGACACTGAGTTATGGAAGACAAAATTCAAGTTCCTGTGCAATTTTCTTGAGAGAACAGTATTCCTCCAACAGTGTTTCAGACCTGCATTATAGCCAAGAAGCTGTTGGGTATAAAAGCCAGTTAGTGTTTATTTACGCCCTGACCAGAACTTCACTGAAATCAATATATTTTTCTGCTCAGTCGAACAGCATATTTTTTTGTGTTCACATTTTTTCATTGTACTCTAGGAAAAAAAAAATCAAGCCAGTTTTATTACAAAACTGAATATTGCAATCCAGAATTCTCATTTTACCTGCTGCCTTATATCGTGGAACAGAAAGACAAAACAAATTGGTGGGAGAAAGAGGAAATGTGGACACATACCCGTACATATCCATTTTTAGAATTATATCTCATCTGAAATTGATTTGAATTCCATGAATATTTTGCTGTTTTTCTTTCATCCTTCAGGGCCTGTGTACTTCCATTTCCATTATGAAACATCAAGAACTGGTTATTCTTGTGGTATTTTTATGTTTTTCTTCAAACCTTGACACCATCCTCAAAAATCAAATATTTTCTGCTTGAAGTGTTTTGAGATCAGTTTTTGTAGACTTTAGGAATATGTCTGGAAGGTTTCTGCAAGCATGTAGCTTTAATACAGCTGCAAGATTATCTGTTGAAGTGTGAGATTCCTCACTGTAATATTTAAGCAATTTTCAAGTAATTTCAGTCTGCAAAACTGCTTCATGGTTGAACCTCATATTTCTTTTGTTCTTCTCCCTTCCAAGGTAGTTATGATAAAAAAAGAAAACAAAAATATCATGCTTTTTTTTTTTTTTTTTTCTTTCTGAAATGTAGGTGTCTATAGGAGGAATGTGCAGATCTTTCAGTTTGCTTTTATTCCATATTAGGAAGATCCTTATGACAAAGTTATTCCACAGGTAGTAAATGTGCCTACTGGAATTCTGCCATGGGAACAGAGTAACAGAATTGTATTAGAATGATGAGTCAGGCTTTGCATTTTTTCTGAAGAGACTAACAGCATGTCAGTTATTATATTACTACTATCTGCTTGCTTGTTTGCCTTATTGTTCCATCGAAAATGAAAGCTGCGTTACTCTAGCAGATAATGATGCCCTCCCTGCTTGCTCAAAGACCCAATAGTTCAAATTGTAATAATGCAAGACTCTGAAAAGAAAGGAGGAATAAAAAAAAAAAAGAAAAATAGAATAAGAAAGTAGAATATTAGTTTGCTGCTGAGTCTTGATAGACCAAAGGACGTTAGCTTCACTAAAACTTCACTAACTAAAACTAATGTGGCAACAATACCACAACTGCTACTATTGTGGTGATGAGAAGGTATTTCCCTGTGCTTATTGGGAACTATGAATACCAAAACTGTTTACGGAACATACTGAAAAATCTCCTGGCTATTAACCAGTTTTGCTCACTTTTGAAATGGATCACTTTTTAGTGAGTGTCCTACAAGTGAAAAACCTTGATCTTCACATCAGTTCTGTGAGTCATTCCATTTCCCCCTATATTCGTTAATATAATTTAATTTCCCTCTCTTCACCTGTCATAAGACAAGCTGGGGGAAAGAGTTGCTCTTCTCCGTACTTGCAAATTATTCAATGTAATTTTTTGAGATCTTCTTCTATCATGGTGTTTTCTTAAAATTAGAACCAAATTAAATGTGTTCCTAGCCATTGCAGAATACATTGATTAGAACTGAATTATGCTCAGTTGTGATCTGCATTGGAATTTGCATGACACATCTCTCCTGGAGTGAAACTGAAAGGGAATTTGAATCATCCCCCAACCCTTTCCAATGAATACAGTCCATTAACCATTAAATCCAATAAGTTGTGGTCAATATTTAGAACAGATAAATGTGTAGATTTAGTGAATGATGCAGCTATTAGAGTAAAAGTCTCAAGTACTCTACCTAATCTGTGCTAACTGAATAGACCATGTCTATTAAAGAATAATTAACTGCATACACTTTTTTTTTTCTTTTCTTATTTATATTATAGCAGTCTCCAGAGTCCTCAGTTTCAATCAAGACAGCTTCCTTGATTATGCAAGTAAATACTGTAAGATCGTGGCTGGGAGAATATGTGTGTTCACTTTGATCTACATGAGCATTTCCAGTGATTTAGGTTTACATATATCTGCTTATATGCATAGAGGTAGCATGGATATATGTGTTTTCAGGGGCTAAGGTGGCAGATACTTACTTTTGCAAACCCACAGTGGGTTTGCAAACCTTCTGGACTCACATGGCTGGCTATTTTCAGACTGAACATTAGACTGAAAGGAAGCTCATGTGGAGTGTTTTCGGTTGCTTCCCCTAAATGCAAACACAGGCCCCACATCCCACAGGAAGTCATGCATGTTTAACTTTGCAGGTTGACAAAGGACCACTGGTAACAAAGGGGGAAATCGAATAATGTCATCTCCACTGGGTTATTTGAGCCCAGGATATTGTTAGAGGGGATTATACTACATGCTGCTTCACTGTACATACAATTTTATTTATTTATTTATTTGTTTTCCTGGTTTTCTGCTTCTTGGCACCATTTTTTTCATATTTTTGATGTATTCTTTTTTCCATTTGTTTTCAGAAACAATTAACTCTTTAACTGAAAAGGATGCATTAGAGAAATTTTATGTGTTTGTATATGTAGAAGGGAGAGAAAAAAAAAAAGAGAGAGAGAGAAGTTGCATTCTGTCTGGATCCAACAGGAAATAACTTCTCAGGTAGCTATCACAGTGAGAGAACAACAATAGGTTGGCTCTGTGATGATATAAAATAGCATCTACCCCACCTGACATCACTGCACAGGCAGCCTCTATTCCCGTATGGCTAACATAAAAGCTCCATAACCTTATGATAGTATTAAATGAAAGGGAGGTCAGAGATGGGTTCTTACTAGTGGGACCCTTAAGAATTGCTGATATGGGAGAGGGATCAATTGCAAAACCTCTGCATGGATATAGACAGCTTCTGCCATGATGGTTCAGTCCTTTCTGATCTTTTGTGTAGTGTTTGGCTCTGCAGTGTTGTTTCCCTGATGATAGAAATGAAACAGATGAACTCTGAGAGAACTATCATACTTTTATAGATTTTTTTCTGAAATGCTCACACAGATATATATTGGATTTTTGTTTGTCAAGCATAAGCACTCTCAATGTATCTGCTCTTTTGTAACTTTGGAAATGATGGCTTTCTGATCAGAGAAAACGTTCATTTTCTTTCCATCCCGAGGAATAATACAGTACTGGTTCTCTTCCAAATAACACATCTCATGTCTTGATGCTATGCTCTTTCATTAAGACATATAACTTACCATAGCAACCTTTTCAATTAGGGCCAGATCCAAAACTTATAACTGCTGTTGGAAAAAACATACTGCCTGCAGGCTTTTTCAAGCAGTTCTGTGTACAGTTATTCACACAGTGGTCACACTTGCGTGACAAGATTACATTGTAGGGACAATATACACAATGCAGCATTTCCTTAGGATATTAACAGTCATTTTGGATAGTGAATGTGCTACCTTTTTCATGCCAGTTCTGGCAATCAACTGTAAAATATGACAGTGATTGGACATGGCAGCTTATTTCTGTACCGGTGTTTTGATGCAACAAAACATTTTTTTTTTGCTTTCATTTGTAAGACAAAGACTTACAGTATCTGGGCATTAGCTATGATGCACCTTCCTGGCAGGTACAGAGGAAAAATTTCTAGAATCCTTCATGCCTCTCTTTTCAGCTTTTCCACAATCTGATAAAGCAGGTTTCTTACCATCTCACTGCCCTGCTAACATGTCGTTGTAAATGGAAAACGGTAAGAGAAACACGTTAGTTTTCCACAAGATGTGCCAGCACCACTCTAATGTGGGCACTTGTTCAGTCATTTGGGGCTTTAAGAGTGTGAGTCCGAGCTGCCAAAGCGAAGTCTTTAGCCAAGCAACTTCTTTTCCGGTGTTGCTGGCTGATGGGGAAAACGTGAATACCCGGAGGGTGATTGTAAATCCTTCAGGATCTATGAAATAAAGGGAAAAAGGGACAGGACAAGTAATCGGGTGGAAGGGGGATGTTCCAAGGGGCACAGACCCTAGCTTTTTTGCAGGTTCCCGAACTGCCGGATCCAGCCGGTGCATCAGGGTGTGCTCGGCACAGCGCAGCGCTTCAACTCCCACCAACCCCTCTCCAGTTCCGACCCTTCCTGAGCTGCGCACTAGCGGAAAGTTGGGCTTCCTACTGCTTTCTCCTGCGGCCCGCGAGTGGCTCAGCCCGACTCCGCGATCCCTGGCTGAGCGCTCCTCCTCTGCGCATGAGTCGCGGCGGGAGGCTCCGCGCCTGGGCTATTTCAGGGGCTGGGCACCGGGGGAAGATGCTCAGTGCCTGAAGGGGGCCGTGCCGTGCCCAGGGGGGCTGCGGCGGCGGCTGGAAGCCAGGAGCCGTCGGGGCAGAGGCGGCTGCAGCACCGCGGACAGCGCACAGCGAGCTCCGCTCCGAGCCTCCGACTCCGCCGCCCCGCCGCGCCCCGGCCCCGCTGCCCCGGCTCCGGCTCGACGCCGCCCCGGACCCCGGTGCCTCCGCTCCGGACCCCGGTGCCGCTGCCCCCGTGCCCCGGCCCCTTGCTAGCAGGGTCCCCCCGGTGCTCTCCCCCTCTCCTCCGTCCCCGCTCGCTCCCCGTTCCCCCCCGGCACCATGCGCGGACGGCTGCGGGCGGCGGCTTGCGAGGCTGCGGTGCCGGCTCGGATGCCCCCTTCCTCCTGCCCTCGCCCGCTCCAGGCGACCCGCTGAGAGATGGACTTGGCAGGCGTGCTGCTGGCGTTGCTCCTCGTGCTGGTGCTGGTCGTCTCCCTGCTCTCCAACCTCCTGGTGCTGCTATGCTTCGTCTACAGTACGGAGATCCGCAAGCAGGTCGCCGGGGTTTTCCTGGTGAACTTATCCTTTTGCAACCTGCTCCTCACCGTCCTGAACATGCCTTTCACCCTGCTGGGGATCCTGAGGAACCAGCAGCCCCTCGGGGGCTGCGTCTGCAAAGCGGTGGGTTTCCTGGAAACTTTCCTCACTTCCAACACGATGCTGAGCATGGCAGCGCTCAGCATCGACAAGTGGATTGCCGTGGTGTTCCCCTTGAGCTACACCAGCAAGATGCGGTATAAGGACGCTGTGATACTGATGGGCTACTCGTGGCTCCACTCCCTCACCTTCCCCTTGGTATCCTTATTTTACTCGTGGGTAGATTACAGCAGCGTTTATGCCTCTTGCACCTTGCACCTGAAGGAAGAGACGGAGCGGAGACGCTTTACGGTGTTCACCATCGTCTTTCACTCCACCAGCTTCATGCTGTCGCTGGTGATCTTGTGTTTCACCTATTTAAAGGTGTTGAAAGTTGCTCGGTTCCACTGCAAGCGGATAGACATTATTACCATGCAGACTCTGGTTTTGCTGGTGGACATCCATCCCAGGTAAGGGGCGCGTGTTCGCATTCACAGCCGCGGGGCTCTTGCGGTGGGTACCCCAGGGCAGAGGGGATGCTCTGCCTCCCCGGCACCCCTTCGTGCTCTCCTGCCTGCCCCGGCTGCCCGGCGAGCCCTCCCGCCTCTAGCTCCAGGCGCTGCTTACAGTGCCAGAAGTCGGTGCTTTGTGCCTTTGTAGCCTGCTTCCTTTAAATCCTAGTCCCAGCCTGCGGGTGGGCTCTCAGTGGCCCGAGGTCCCTGCACCAGGGATCCGCTTTTGGAGTGAGGGCTGCGCTCCTGTTCCCCGGGGGCTGCCCTCCTCCGGGGCTGGGGCCGGGGCTGCCCTGCCCTGCCCTGCCCTGCCCTGCCCTGCCCGGGACAGCAGCTCCCGGCCGGGGGCGATTCCCTTCCCATCTCCGCTGGCTCCGGAGATCTCCACTCCTCGCCCCTTGCCTTAACCCATCGACCCTCTTTTTTCCCTTTGCAGTGTGAAGCAGCGCTGTCTCAACGAGCAGAAACGGAGGAGGCAGCGGGCTACCAAGAAAATCAGTATTTTTATAGGGTCGTTCGTGATCTGTTTTGGTCCTTACATTATCACCAGGTTAGTATCTTCTGCCTGCTGGGGTGGGCTGGGGGACATCCCGAGACACCCATGTGCCCTCTGATGTGAGGATGGTGGTGCCGCGGGAGGGGGGGAAGGGTACGACTAATTTGGGGCTTTCAGAGCCCGACGGAGACCTGGGGCCGGTAGTGAGAGCACACACTCGCACGCTGTCACATGCACGCGCACACAGGCGCGCGCACACGCACACACAGGCGCGCACACGCGCGCACGCCCAGCCCGCTGCGCTGGGAGCCCCGGCGGGCTCTGGTTCTCCTCTCCTCCTTGCTGCCAGCTCTGGAAGCCTCTGCCAAGAGCAAGAGGCTTTTAGGACAAGTACCAGGAATTAATTACACGCCAGTGGGAGATGAAAGCAGTTTAAAACACTCGCCACCCCTCCTTATTAGCACAACCCAAGCAACAGAGGGGAAAGCAGACTGCTTTTTCTGATTAGCTCCTTTTTTTTTTTTTTGTTTTTTAAGGCATAAGTCCAAGCTTGCTGCTGTTGGAAGCTGAGGTGACATAATTTAAATTTATCCAGGCTGATAATTTGGCAGATAAGCTTTGTGTCTGGAAACATTAATGTCTGTGAATATATTGCTAATGGTGCAGCATGGACTTGTGATGAGGTGTGAGAGTTAGCTCCCAGCAAAACCAATAATTAGACTTTAAGAATGTATAACCACGCTTCTAAACTGTTCAGAATCATTTGCATCCACTCTGGTGGTCTGCACCTTTTAAAAGAGTCATATATCATTCTTATTCTGTACTTGTATAGTCCTTATACAATACATGGTTATCATTTTTAAAGCTTGAATAAATCATTGAGCTGGAAGCCAACATAACTATTGCGAATTGCAGCACTTCAGCCTTTTGTCTCTAAATTAAAATGGGCTACAACTTTCACAAGTGATTTTTTTATTTATTTTTTAATGGTCACCATTCAACAGTGCTTTCAAATGCCTTTGGAGAGAACCAGCTTCTGCTCAGGAAGGTGTACTAGTCTTTGCAAAACCACCCTGGTGAAGGCTTTCCCCTTGGCTTCCAAGTTTGCCAGGGTCTGCAGCCACACCAGCTTATCAAAACTGGCCAGCTTTAGCTCAATGAACTTACACAGTCATATACACATAGGTCATTTACAATCATCATTATTACCCTTTTCTTACATGGGTAGTGGGACAGATTGAGGCCAGAGCACAAACATGACAGTGTTTTTTAACCTTTAGGATGACATTTCTTTCAGTTCCCATTTAGATGTTAAACGGGATTCCTGTCTGATTACCTGGATAACTGCACTTTTTTTTCTGCAATTAAAAGGATTATTACAAATATTAACATTACAGCACAGAGTTAAAAGGTTAATTGATCAGTGTTCAGTACATTCTGAGTCATTTTCTATTCACTTTGGCCATAATCAGGGTATAATTGTATTGAACAAAGTGGATTTTGCCATCTTCTTTCCATTTGAATATTACCAGGCTCAGCAAATTCCAGCATCACTTTTTTTTGTTTTTTTTTTTTTCAGTGTGGAGATATTTCTTACACACTTCTAAAATAATTCTTTATAAAGTTCTAAAATAAAAGTGACTTCCTTCTTCAGACCTTGCGTTTGGCAAAAGTGAGATGGTACATTTTCTATGTGTTACAAACGGGTACTGCATATGTCAACAGGGAGAAGGCAGCGGCTTGGTTTACATAAATGTGTATGGCAAGGTACAGCTTCTGCCTCAGTCACGAGGACCAAGAGGGTTCAGTGACTGCAAAATGAGAAGCATTTGGGAAGGACATCCTGGAGGCCCTTTGACTCAAAGGCAAGACAGTGTCCAGGCAGCACTAAATAGAAGGTGGTAGAAGCAGTAAGGTTGGAGGATTTGCTGTCTTTCCACTTCTCCATTCTTATTCCATTTTTAGTGCGGTTGTGTTGAACCAATCTCTACGGAGGCACTGGGAGAGATCTCATCCCCTGTTTTCTTGCTCTTTGGCCTGGTGACTCAGGTTGTATTGTGAGCTCAGTGTTTGCTCCTCATTTCAGAAATGTGAATGAGATTATGATCATTAACAATATATTCATCTGTTCACTAAAAGCCAACAGATGAATTTCATCTTTTCTGTAACATCACTGAAATCAAGAAAATTATACTAAGATGCATCCAGGTGGATATTTATAAGGCTGAACCCTTTTGTCCAGGCCTTTTATCTTGTTAAAATCTGAGTGACTTATTTTTTTCCCCCTGTTGGCTTCAATGCAATTACATTTGGACCCATAATACATTAAAGCGGACACATAGTAATACATCTATTTTCATAACTGAAAGATATCTTACTCTGCTTATTTGGTGTGTTTATAAAAATGTCAGTCATGTAAATATCAAGTGTATATTTCCTGTATTATGATGATCTGCAGGAACGGATAAACTAAGAAACCATGTAACAAATGTCATTTATTATACATTTATTTATTTCTTACGTTCTGTGTCTGAAATATTCATTTATTCCTCATGTTTCCTTCATGTGCTCTCTGTTTTGAAATCACTGGAATTTTCCAAGCAGCTTCCAGCAGGAGTCATCTGATTCTTAAATGTGCTTGCCATGGGAATTATTTTATTTTTATTAATTCAAATGAGAAATTTTCCTTATAAAGTTCAACATCTTGTTGCAAAGTTCAGTTCTAGCATTGGTAAGTCAGCTTTTCTATGCAGAGAGATTGGAACAGCTTCAAAATTCAACACCCTGCAAGTTGGGAGCTCTGCACATTGGAAAGAGGCCAAAAGTTTCTTCAAGCCTTGAGAAAGCTTCAGAGCTCACATTTTCAAACTGTGATGTTTTAGGGTACAGAAAAGGGATATTTTATCTCATGGTGACTTTTTTTCCCCCTTCTGGAATTAATATAGCAAAATAGCATATTCTTGCATTTGCAAAAGTTTTCACGAAAGACGTAAAGACAACGAAAACTTCTTGCCCTGTTCCTTCCACCTTCCTGGAGAGTTTGTCCAATCTAGATAAGCTGTATGCCAGACACTTTCTGGAATAGTCTCAAGGTTTGCTCTCACTTCTGTGGAAAAAAAACGTTTAACCTAGTTGCAGTTTCTCCGACCATGATTAATGGACCAATCTCAACTGAGGTGCTGAGACCACTAATCATCCGTGAAGCACAGGCCAGGAGACACAGGTCTGGAGACAGCTGGCTGGTCATATAATGATGACAAAAGTGTTGTCTCCTTGTTTTCTTTGGCCAAAATATCAGCCAGACAAATACACACAGAAACTTCCACAGGTAAGTCAATGCTGTAGTAGATGCTACTTATCCAAAACCTCTACACAGGCTGGCAGATACGACAGTATGTAAGGGAGACCCACAGCTTCCAGAAGCAGCAAACTTGTTCCACGGGTGTTATGCCCAAATGTTTCAAATGTCATTAGGCAGCTGCATTTAGGCAACAGAGATGAGTGAGTCCAGATCCCCCAAGCTGCCTCAAGCTTGCTGAGGGAGAGGGGTAATGGATTATTTTGACCACTGTCACTTACCAGCACAACTCTATATATTCAGAAAATGTGGCAATAAACTGCAGTACTTTCTTTTCTCTAATGTATGGGAGCATTAACGTTGAAAACACACTTTTTCCTTCTTTCTATAGAGGTATTTATTATTGTTTCCCAGTGGCCTTGTTACAACAGTTCCCTTTATTGAACTCAAGGTGGGCCCTTCTTCTGCAGGGACCGTGTACTATACGAAAATAAGTGTTACTTTAATGTTTCATGAAGCAAGAGTTGAGCACTGGACTCAGTGTGAATATGACACTCAAGTGTTTCCATCTCTCTTTAATGTTTAACAGGTTGATAGAGCTCCTTCCTTTTGTTACCATAAACTACTACTGGGGAATTATAAGCAAGTGCCTCACCTACAGTAAGGCTGCATCAGATCCATTTGTTTACTCACTTTTACGTCAACAGTATAAAAAAGTTCTGATCAACATCGTCAATAGGATACTTAAGAGGGATCTGTATCCATCATCAGGGTACAACAGCTCTCTCGACACTGAAAATGATTACTGCTTGCACAGAACAAACTAACAACATGGTAAGCGTTCCCCTTCGAATGAGACAGGCCTTTGACACGGCTGGAAAGCTGCCTTTTCCCTCTCATGCTGACAGTGATGACAGTGTCTGCAGGGTGTGGAAGCTGCATTAAAAAAATGCAACGTCTTTGTGGACTTTCCTGAAAGGCTCTTCCCTCATCTGCAGCTAGTGCGATGTAAAGCAAGGCCTTGCCCCTGAGTGAATGGAGTAAGCTTGAGGGGTTTAAAAGAGCTTTTGAAGGCTTTAGAGAAGCTTCGAGGGAGCTTTTAATATTTCGAGTCTGAAGACTTGGTATTTCTCGGAGCATCCTGCATCAGATGTAATAACCTACCGTCTTCTGGGACCACAGGAATCCCCAGCTTGGGAGAAGAGGTCCAGAGTCCTCCGTGCTGTGCATGTCCCTTGGCAGCCATGGATCTGTCCTGTTAGTTTTGAACATTAAAATTAAATCTTTTAATTGATTGATTAATTGTATTGGTGCCTCAAGTGAGTGATATGGGTCAGCACTTTGAATCTGAGATTGTTATTATTATTATTCTTTATTACTAGGCATTATGATTGTAACATAGCCTTTAGGAAGTGGTACATATATTTGATATGCCAGTATTCTATCAAGCATAACCAAAGTCCACATATCTGAGTTACTACTATTTAGCACTTCAGTGGTATGTGATTACAATAATTGCAGCAACAGTAACAAAAGCATATATGGAGTTTAGTTAAATAGTATTGTAGTTCCATCACTGAGCTAGTCCTATTCAAACAAGCTTTTATTGAGGGAAAAAAAAAAAAAAAAGACCAGTTAGACAGTAGAAGTGACAGACAGATACCACTGTGTTTAAGATATATTACTTCAGAAGCTATCTGGTTTCAAAACAGGCTAAAATATATTAATTCTTTTTAAGGAATATACAATGTGCAAAATGTTTCATGCATTGGCTATATTTGGTGGATTGTAATAATATTGTGTTCTTTTATATTGATCAATTAATCTGATGATTTTAACAGATACCAAGATTTGTCTGAGAGATATTATAATAAACCTGCTGCCAAATGCCCAGAAACACAAAGCTGCTTTATTATTATATGTATTTTTCTCTTTTATTTATTTTTAAATTTAAACAGGCTTTGGGGGAAAAAAAAAAAGTAGGAATTATTTTTGAACAATGTTCTTTTGATTATATAAAACATGATTCAAAATATTCTATGGCATTCAATAAGCTACTATTTTCTAATCTAGTACATAAAGGGAAAATTAAAGTAATTCTAAGATATATTTAAGAAAAGAGAAGACATTAAAGAACATTTATTTTTTATGTAACAATGAATTTGACCCTATTAAGCACTGAGAAGACTCTTTATGGTCAAACTAAGTATATAAGCATGTGATTAGGTACAAATATAATTTCCTTTGAAGTTAATTGTTCTGTTCCCATGCTGAAAATTAAGTAGAAGCTTAACTGTTTTGTAAAATCAGTGTTTCAGTAGTCAGCACATGGAGAGAGGGTTGTTCCCACTATCCTCAACATGGAAAAAAGAGAGCACCTTATTTCATTCCCATTGAAGTCAAGGAAAGGTGATGATGTGTAACAAATACAATGTTCTCTTATCTCCTGCTTTTAATCTCCGAGGCCTTTCTGAAGCTATTTATTTTTTATTTATTATTTTGCCATGTGAGTACCTTAGGCCTCTGTGCTTTGCATCTATAATTCTGCCTGTGTTTAAACTGAATGTATTATAATGGTTTTGTCTTCTTAGTAAAGTATTTGTACTCTCTCCAATTTTGTGTAAATACAGTATTTCAGAAAAAAAAAAAATTGTATATGGAATCTTTCCAGTTCTACTATCTTCCTGTCTGCCTCCACATGCCTCCCCACTCTGTCTTGCTGCAAGAAGAGCCTGATGCTCCTGTCTTTCACGTTAGCTTCAGCATAAGGACCAAACATCTCTGCAGGGGGCAAGGGGAATGCTAATTTTTCAGTGAGAGTCAACTTTGATAGTCTACAGCACAGTGTGGAAACATGAGTTTGATGATACCCACAATTTTTATCTGATCTTTAATTTCCTAAAGAAAATGTTGCTCACTTTAAGAAAAGAATGTTACATATAGTTAAATATATTAAACTATCACTTCCAACACACACAAATGAAACAAAAAAAAATCTTTTTCAGTATCAACAAAATAGTAGATGAGAGAAAATATAATGATAATCTTCTAAATCTATTACATCAATAAACCTCTAAAGCATAAACCAAAGCCACATTTTAAAGGTATAAACCAGAACATAGTTAAACTGTAACATCTGCTGTTAAGTTAATTAATGAAGCTGATTCATGCCAGTTGAGGGTGTTGCCATGCACACACTTCACAATACAACTCAATCTTGCATTGAACATTTCTGGAGGTGCTTAGGTCTAGACGAAAAAAAAATCTCGAGCTTGCTGCATGTTACAGAATGTCTTTTAGATTTAATTTCCATGAAAAATTAGGAAGCTGAAGTCTACAGTATGCTTCAAAAGAAGAGTAAAGACACCAGAAACTGAGGGAGGGTGAGGAGAGCTGTAATTCTTCTTTTTCTAATTTCCCCTCTCAATCTTGATTTGCAATGAAGTTTAAGCGCATTGTTTAGCCGTAACAGAACGTATCTTCCTCTGCTAAAATGCAGAGCTAGCTCTGTAGACAAATTTTTCTTTCTCCCTTGCTCTCACCATCCCCTCCTCACCCCATACCAGAGAAGTGCTTGTTTTACATTTCTTACTGAGTAGGAAGTGTTCAGTAAGAGGTCATGGTTTCATTAGCCCAGTTTTCCGATGAAGGAAAAAATCCTATTAGCTTGGTTCCTCATTCATTATGTCCTGAGTTATTCTGGGGTAGAAGGCAGTAGAGGGAAAATACACTCTGCCATCATCTTTTGAAACGCTGCAAAAAAAGATCAGAGGATTTACTGCTCTACCAGAGCTGAGAACATGCATCTTATGCTGTGGGAGCATTTACCAGAGGGGTCAGTATTGTGGATTCTCTTACCAATATTTGAGCTAAAATAATCATTGGATACACAATCCTGACAGTTGGATTTAGTATGGATCAGAGGATTTTCCAGAAAACCTGAACTGTGATATCTAAAATGGCATCTTGCCACTGACACACTAGCTAACATGAAGGTAATGCTCCAGGAAAGTGGATCTGGATTTCTCACCCAACAGCCTGGAGTGGGTTTTGCTATAGAAGACAGGAGACTGGCAAATACCTGGCAGGTCTGCTGTTGAGTTGGAGATCATGATACTCGGTTCTGTAGTAGAGCTGTCATGCTGGCACTGACATCCTTGGTGTGAAGGAGCTGTGACCCAACAATGGTTTATTGTTAAAGAGTATGCAAGAGAAATATTGTTTCCTCACAGTAAGAGTAGGGCCCAAATAGTAGGGCCCAAAAAGTTTCTAGGCTGTGATTATTCAGCTTCTGATTGCAATCTATGTCAGCAAAAAAAAAGTCCTCTTCCTTACTTCAAACTTTCATTTTGGCTGTAGAGACTGGAATTCAGAACTGTACCCCTGAGTGACATCCTCATCCTAATGCAGTCAGAATAAAAACTCTACAGAACAATTTAATTAGTCTATGTAACTGAAGAGGCATTCAACTTCAATTTGCTTTACTTAACACACCTTCACCAAAATATTTCCAAACCTGATGATTTGGAATTTTTCTGACAAGATTCAGGATGGAGTTTTGAATCTGCCATTATAGAAGAAGGAAGCCTTTTTACCTCATTTTCTAAGTGAGTGCTCCAACATTTATCAAAAAGAGTGGCCTCTCCAAAAGAAAATAGGATTTGTTTTTATTATTATTATCATTGCTTAGCACCTATAACTGCAGGTAAACTCTGAGACTGTCAACCAGGCTGTTTCTGAGGCAAAAAAGGTGAGGCAGTACTTAGACTATGAATCCCAAAAGGTTTAAGTATGACCTGTATCCCAGCCTGCTCAGTCCTTGCAAGATGGAAGTACTTGAGTTCAAGTGCAAAATCAAAACTAGTACTCTTGGTTTGTGTGATACTAAAAACTTACATGTCTCTCAGCTTAGATGGCAATAAAGACCTCAGGTCTTCATTTTCACTCCACAAATTCCTTATCCTCATTGCAGAGCAGACGTGTCCTTCATCTGGATAAATTTACACCTAATAAACATTTGCAAATAATCTACACAGCTCAATAATTACTGAATACATGTTTACCCTATTTTAACACTAGTAACGGTGGTACTGAACTTAAATTTCAGAGCTATTTGCAATGTTAGGCTTATTAGGTCATTAAGCATGTGGGAAGCAGAGCTTTTTAACACAACTCCTAAAGGACCAGCGAGTGATTTCATTTTATTTATTTTTCTTACAAGTTTGGATTAGAATTCAAACTCTGAGAAATTTAGCTCTATTGAAAATTGTTGATGTTCAAACTCATCTAGATAAAGTGCTTAAAAATACTGAAAAGAACAGTTCTACATGAGCTGGAACGCTTGACTAGATCACATGGAAAACGTACTTTATGTTGTATTTTATTTTATTTTATTTTATTTTATTTTCATTTAATTTAATTTTATTTTATTTTATTCCCCAGAAGTAATTATGTGCAGTTGTGCATGCAGAATTGAACAAGTAACTGTGTGTCTGTCTCAAAAGCACATAGCATATTTCAGGATTGTGAATTGCAAATGGCTTTTTCGGTCTGGTTCAGGAGGACACCTGGTTCGTAGGCGGTGTTAATTACACAAGTAAATTAGAGATTCTGCTTTTTATTTTTGGAAAGCAGGTCCAATTAATATTTAATGGCTCAGTTGGAGACACAGCAGAGCTGACCTTAAGAAAGGTTGTAAATATATGAATACCTTTTGGTGCCAGAAGCTTTGAAGAGCAAAATGTCACCTGGCACAATGTATGCAAACAGTTCCTGCTTGGAGCTGGAGCTGCTTTTCCCTGTGGTTTACTGATGTCATGCAGGCCAAATAACTGGTCCCATTTCTGTGTATCCTTGTTTCTTTTCCCTCTACAAGCAAGTTTGCCTTGCCAGTACATGTAGGTGCATGAAAGGTCTCTAAGGATGCATTATGGAAACGAGGTGCTTTCTGCTCTTTTCTATGAGTGAGCAATGAATGAAACATGAGTCGCTCCCAGCCAGGTTTCTCGTACACTCTTTATGCAAATGAAACATATTGCAAAGCATGTATGTTAAATGTCACAGGGCCCATATGGTAAAGGGTATTTCTGAGTGATAAGAACTATGGATCATTCCAGTCCATTCACTCAATGACATTTTTTTTTTTTTTAACCAGGTGCCTTCAGAAATACTATGAAGAATATCTGAAGTATCTTCTTCACCTCTGAGTCCAATCTACTATCACATATTGCAAGCTGCTGAGCAGTCCACTATGGACAGTAAAAACTCTCCAAACAAAAAACAAAGTACCCTTTGGGACATAACCTAAGGTTTTGGTTGTGAACTCTTCATCAGTTTCACTGTATCATGTGACATTTGCATGTAACATAAATAGATTTGTATCGAGCAAGTTTGGAGCAAACTGTTCAGCACGTTTAAGTTTCCAATTTTCCTTCCTAAACCAAATAGATTGAAATCTCGAAGCACTTCCCAAGACCTCTGCTCCTCATGCCTAACCCTTTAGTAGCTTCATTTAACACACCCTCAAATTTCATTTTTTTTCAACTCAAGGCTTAACACTCTAATTGTATTCCAGCAAAGCCTGACCTTAAGTGGCAGATTCATTACTATCTTCTTTTCACTTTCATAATTCCTGTCTTTACATATCCAACCACTCTGTTCTCCTTGCTTGCAGCTGTCAGCCCTGAGGCACATTTTCAGAGTATTTTACAGAAACCCAATAAATTGCTCAGTGCCCTTGCTCCATGGCATGGGACTAGAGATTGGGTTTCTGTGTTATGTTCACAAGAATGTTTGAATGTGTTTTAGGTCTCCTGTTTCATATTTGTCCTTATTCCCAGTAAAGCAAAATATTGATTTACAATACATGACCTTTGTTTTATGAATAGTTGCTGATCCTTCCTTTTAGGTCCATTGCTCAGAAAGACTTTCAGCTCTAAGTCTTGTTTTTCAGGTAATCAAACTTTTTTTGTTGTTGCTGATGAAGCCTGTGTTAGGCATTTAAAATAGCTCTCTGGGCTCCCCACAGTAGTCCAAATACTCCATTGTCTTTTTATTCTTACTACCTTGTTGAAAACCATAGAAGTACTAGAACTATATTTCTTAGGAGATTTGAAGCACAGACAGATGAAAGACCAAGCAGCCAAGAAGTGCCTTGGATTGAAGTGCCTGAGTCACATTTTAGAAGATACCTGTGAATGTAAGACAAACACTTTCATCCTGAATATTTTTGCTGGTATATCAGAGTTGGAATCAGAGTTTCTCAGGCATTTAAAAACATGTTTCTCATTATGGGCAGGGACACCTCAGTGCTGATAATAGAGATGAATTCACAAACACTATTTAGAGTACAGGAAGAAGACGAGCCCCCTCCCTTCCTGAGGAGCTTGATCCACCAACACCATGAAAAAATGGAGTGACAGACAAACCTTTGTTGTAATACACAGCTGTAAGTGTTTAAGCCACCACTACCTTTTCTACTTTTCTAGATGAAGCTTCAAGAGTCTTCTTTAGGTGTGAGGGCTCATGCTGAGATTTCTCATCTCCTTGGAGAACATCCGCTGGGCCAGGACGAAGGACGGTTAGAAAGGGGTTCTGAACTTCCTTTCTTGTGGAAGTGTTTTCAGTGTACAAACAAGAATTTGAGATGATGTCTGTGAGACAGCATAGACTCTGTGTTTGATGCTGAAATTAAGTGGGTGGGGTCTTTGATAGAAAGGGGGTGATGATGTTCCTGCTCCTCTGGGGGCTGCTTAAATCCAATCTGTGTACTACATCCAATGTATTTTCTTGGTGGGCAGGGGCATGATGGAAAACATGTTAAGGGTAAGATCCTGGTTTCACTAACTTCATAGAGATGTAAACCAAAATTTTACTTGAAGTCCAAGTTTGAATTTGCAGAAATCTTTGCAAAAGACCATATAAGACCATGTCAGTAAAGATTAATTCAGTGAATAGACTCCTTAATTTAAAAATAAAAATATACATTAAACAAATCCTTTGATTCTTGCATATCCTAACAAAATACATTAATGGCACTGAATAGAAATACAATCTGTGAGGTATAGGCTTCCTTCAAATGATAAAATATAGATATTAAGCAGGCTGAAAATGCAGATAGTGTCGCTGTAGGGCAAGCAGCACTCCATGACTCTGACAGTTGCATGCACCTCTCTGGCCTTTTTTCTTAAGCTTTCTCATAGCTCCCTGGGTATCCAGTCTGATGGATACCTGGGCTTGTTGAAAAGCCACACTCACTCCAGCCAACTGAACTTGACTCTCATAAGCTCCTAGTTTTTTCTTTTCTAAGAACCAGAAGAGTACTGTGACAGTGGTGCTAAAAAGGGATTCAAACTCAGAAGCTTCTTTCCTTCCTTCTTAAAAATCTTGTTTATTTCTTGAAAGATATTTATTACAAAGAACAAGGAATAAACACTCTAACTGCACACTTTGCTCATAAGTGTTTGTAAGTATTTATAAATTCCCTTCTGCTTAGTTACTTTCATCTCTGGGTTTAAAGAGATCTGAACAGACACGAGAACAGCAGCATTTTCTCTTTGTATCTCTGCTGGCCTGTGTTCCCTTTGCAAATGCTGAATGCTTGCTCGATCCCCACACTTCCTCCCCCTTTAACACATTTTAAAGCCTCTCTCTTCCCTCTGTTTTCTCATGACACCTGAAATGCAGACCATTTCTTTCCTTGATGCATTCTCATAAACTATTATGTTGTTATTCTCACTTCTTTTTTCTTTCTTTCTTTTTTTTTTTTTTTTTCCTTTTCTTTTCCCTGTGGTTTTAGTTTTCTGTGATCTTTGGTGTTTTTTTAATTAGTTTTCCACTCACAGCTTTTTTTGTTTTAATTTTGTCCGTCTGAGCAGGATTGTAACATGCAAATTGATTAAACTAGAAAGAAAGCTGTGGGGGAAAAAAAAAGGCAATCAAAGAAATCATACCAAGAGTCTTACCAAATCTATTTTGTCCTTTGTGTTTAAAGTCTACAAATTGCTGCAGTCAGTAGCACACAACTGCTGTCATATCTAGCTGCATTTCCATTTTCACATAAAGTTACCAGATATCCATTTATGTCTGATTCAAGAAGGAAAAGGTGTTCAGCATGAATTCCTCAGAGAAATAATTTTATTTTTGGAGCTTCAAGAAAACTTTGAACTTACTGTCCCAATAAACCTTGTGAAGGGAAGGTTGGATTGAAATGCAACCTACCCAATGTGAGGACACACACTGGTTTCCTCTGGGCTTGTTCTGCAATGGCTAACTATCCGTTATTACACTGGCAGATTGATAGCCTCACTTCTAATGCTGATGCTCTCAGGTTCAGCCCTTAGAGTGTCAGTCACCTTTTGGCTTTCAATTGTACAAGATATGAACCTGCAAAAAAACAGAGAAATGGATCCCAGAACCTTTTGCCTTGTAATTTCACATGTTGTTGTTGCATTGTTTTGATGAATCTTGAGGGTAGCTGTTGCTTGGCAACTTGAAACTAAACAGGTCCAACTTAAGTAGAGTATGTAAATGGCTTGCTCTTAGCTAGCAAGGTTTCTTGACATCCTGACATCTTGCTTATAGGGAAAAGCTGGAATTCGGACTTGCCTCCTGGTGCAAAATAGTTTCTTTCAAGGAGGCAGAAGTAGCTACTGAGAGCTGTGCTTAGCACAATAATTTGTAGAAAAATTGAAAAACTTACTTCCTTCAGGTATTTATCTGGATATCTGTACTCCAAAAGTGTCCTGTTTATCAGTGATTTAAAGGAAGGCCCAACTAATCAAAATTTTGATTAGTAAAATTAACTTTTTTGATGAGTCAGTGGATCTCTTTTGTTCCCTTATCACAGTAAAACACTACAGGATAACTTATTGAAATTAAAAATTGAGGTAAATCGGAAAAATACAGATTCTCAGCTGTCATAGGGATCTCACTGTCACAGTAGGTCAGGGAGCTAAGAGTATGTCTAGGACCACTGATGATGGCTTTTGAGCTGATAATGGTCATGTCCTGAATCCTTGTAGGCTGAAAGAAAGGACAATGAACCTCTCCCATGGTGTTTAGTGTTCAGCCTGCAGAAGATAAGGCTCTGGGGAGACTTTATAGTGGCCTTCCAGTACCTAAAGGGAGCCTACAGGAAAGCTGGGGAGGGACTCTGTCAGGGAGTGTAGAGACAGGACAAGGGGGAATGGTTTAAAACTAAAAAAAAGTCAATCTAGATTAAATATAAAGAAGTTTTTTACACTGAGGGTGGTGAGGCCCTGGTACAGGCTGCCCAGAGAGAATCATAGAGTCACAGAATTGTAGGGATTGGAAGGGACCTCGAGAGACCATCGAGTCCAACCCCAACTTGCGAGTGACTTGAGAGCTCGTGGATGCCCCATCCCTGGAGGTGTTCAGTGCCAGGTTGGATGGGGCTTTGGGCAACCTGGTCTAGTGGGAGGTGTCCCTGCCCATGGCAAGGGGGTTGGAACTGGATGGTCTTTAAGGTCCCTTCCAACCCAAACCGTTCTATGATTCTATATGTAGATGAAACAGCATTTCTCATATCTATATAAATCTTAGCAGTTGCAGATCGTGTCTTTAACCAGAGCAGCATCATGATATCAGTATCACTAGGTGAAATTACACTGACAGAGGTTTTAATCCAAAATATTAGCCTTTTTGAAAGGCAGGAAGGAGGATTTCACTAACTGATGGTGCCATTCCCAGAATATAGACTATAACTGGTATTGTTCCCAGAGTGTAGCCCGCTGGCTGGTGCTGCCCACGCTATAGACTTTATTCTACTCTTGACTGTCCTGCTCTTGTTCTCTTGATCCTTCATAACTATGGCTTGGCCTGTCCTATACAACTTATTTTTCAGAAGTGTTTTACATACTTGAAATACTCGTAGATGACTCCTGAATATCCAATTAGTAATTTTTTTTGGCCAAGACAAACCTATGTTCATATTTCTCATGATGAGTCAGTGCTTAAGACCTCATCCTATTTGTTACCTCTCTCCAAATTGCTTCCAATTTGTTAATGTTTTTAATGTCATTGGATGCACAATAATGTGACATAAGGGTGATAGAAAGCAGTGATGTGCTGGAGTCTATCTGAATCCTGGAATGAGTCACATGAGGCAGACCTGAGCCAGTGAACCCCAGAGATACAGTTACAGACTACATCAGAAATAGATATCCATTTCCAGGAACCAAAGAGTTTCTTACAAAAACCTTAGGGAACTAAGTTGCTGCATATAGGTCTGGCTAAAAGCTTGTGGTTTAAGCCCCATAGACATTGATGAACAGATGGGAGAACAGCTTTGAGGTCTGTTTGTTTTCTGTGAGCAGGCAGGCTGTTTGGGATTTATCTGTGGGGCTGAGTGGTGTGATAGTGAATGTGTTGGCTGCATGAGGTGCTGCATGATCCCAGGAATGGTCTCCAGCCTGGTTGCTCCACCTATTTTGCTATTTCTATCCAGCACCTTTAGTCTGAAGATGTGCTGAGTCACCCACAAAGGGCTATATGAACATGGCAAGTGGAGGTTAGAGGCAATGTCCTCTAAAGTTTGCCTGGGAAAAGCAGAACTTACAATGGCAACTTGTTTTGTATTTCCCAGCAGCTTTTTGTAGTTTCCACTAATGATTTGTTATTTCTTAAAAGTGGAAAATCAAAACTGGACTAAAGTTGTGTATCTGTTAAAAAGACTCTGTAATTAGGGGAAATTTTTCCTTTTTACTTTGGGGGGGGGGGGGGGGGGTTGTTTTTGTTTGTTTGCTTTTTATTTATTTGTTTTTAATTTTTATTTGACTCAGGAGCTTATTTCCGAATGTGAAGTTGAAATCCTCAAAATTTTCAGGCCAGATCTGAAGTGGCTACTGGTCCCTGCTGCTTAACACCCATTTTCCCAAAGAATGTCAGCCTTGGAGGCTGATATTTCTTTGGAAAGTGTTGAGGACCTGTCTTCAAGGAAACAGGGTCTGTTAAGTGTTTCTCCTGTTGGGTATCTGCAAAGAGAGGTAAGTATTCAAAGTCACTTTTTCAAAATGCTCCCCAGCACCTCTGAAAATGTGCAAAGCAAACCCTAGAGGACTTTTTTTTGAATATTTTGGCATTAATGTTCTGTGAGACAGGGAAGAGAGACAAAGTGATATGAGTCTCAAAATAGGACTGTCAAGTTCTTTTCTGGTAGAGCTGATATTAATTTTTAATACTCCATCTGCGATCAGAAGAAAAGAAAGACCTTTAGTTCTCAGCACAGATCTTTTTTGAGCACATTTATTTTTTTCTTGTAGACATTATATATTCAGTTATGCGATTCATTGACTTATTTTTATTATTTTTCTTGCTTTATGAGAGTCAGAGTCACCTCTGAGCTTCATCTTGAACTAAGACCACAAAAAGCAACCCTTTAACAGTAATTCTTCTTTGCTACTTTGCATGTGGGAGTAATAAGAGGGAGCCTTTGAGAGGATAACAAGATCCTCATGTTAGTTCTATCTTTTTAATGACTATGTTTAAACAATGTTGTGCCCTGATGATTGGTGATTGGTGCATGCTATTTTGCACATGATTTCCTGCATATAGGATCATATTTGTTACTTTAGTTCCTTTGTGGTCTTGTTCTACCATCTGGTGCCAGGTTTCCTTCCAGTTTTTGTATCACTTGCACCTTTGATCATGGCTGAGTTTTAACTAGACATCATTTTTACCTGTCATCAAAACAAACAAACAAACAAACAAACAAAAATTTCCTTAGTGGTTCCATTTCTTACTGATTAGCCCAAGCAAGCACAAAGATCACATGAATGGTGTACTAAAAGACAGGCACATATCCAGATGAATCTTTCTAAAATGGCAAGGCCTTCTCCTGCTTTAATTACATTCCTCTGCTTTAAGATAGGATCAGTTCTGTGGGTCACCTGGAAGAGGTACAAAGAACAAATTTTGTGGGTTACTGACTTAGTCAATCTGTGACAAGTCAGACAGAAGATGAAAACAAGCTTTAATTATTACTGGCTGTACTTGTATTGAATTTAAACAAGTTGCATTTTTCTCAAGAGCGGTATTTTATTTTTCCTTTTACAATTATTATACTTAACTGGGAAGTAAAGTAATATCTGTAGCCTTGATATTAATAGGGCAAAACTCACCCAGTCAATGCTTACTTTGTTTTCCAGCATATAAGAAAATCTGGGGGAAAGCAATTGGCAAAATATGTTAAAATAACAGAAATAGAAAGAAAAGAAAGAAAGAAAAGAAAAGAAAGTTCAATTTAAGAGCCATTAAAGGAAATTTAGCAGTTGGATCATGGCTAGGCTGGCTCACTCTGGGGTGGTCTACCAGAGTTCTACTCCTTCCCTAGTGTGCTGGTACAACTGTGGACGTGGTTGATAATGATCAAAAATAACTGCTGGAGGCTACAGGGAATTTGTGGAATATTTGAGACATGGAGAAAGTTTCAGTCCATGAACCATTCTTGGTTAAACTCTTAGGGTTGCAATGTAGGAAAACAAGAAAATTCTTGTGTGGTCTTTTTCTCCACTCTCTACTTTTAGTCTCTCCATCAAATTTCTGGCTCTGGATGTTTGTGTGGTAGTTTCTAAAGCTGGTTTAATCTTGTGGGTCATAAGGGGAACAAATTGAAAGTTGAGATGAAAGGCACGGCTGAAAAAATTCTGTGAGAAAGTTAAAAGCTCCCCAAGTACAATGTAGATGGTCCCAGAAGACACAAAGAAAACCCCAAAATATATACTCTGCTTAATGAATGCAGAGCAGAATATCCTATACATCCTTAGAGTAAAATAGCCATTTCTCTTAGCTAAAAGTTAACTCGCATCTGTGTAAAATATGTTTAAAGAACAAACGTTATTCCTTTTTTTAACTTAGCTCTAGAAGCTGAAATAGAAGTCCTGGTGGACCTTTCTCAGGTCTCTGCTAGAGCATGAAGCACACAGGACATAGGGGGATAAGGTCTGAGCAGAAAACAGGTAGTCCCCAATAAGATCTGGTAAAAGTATTTAACTTAACACTTAATGATATTGTAGTGATTCAAATACAAACGATTAAACCCAGATGATGCTGTTACATCTGCCTGTAACTCTGGGATTTCTTTGTTCATTATTATTATTATTTTTATTATTTGTAAGATTGTTTTAGAATCAGGATAAATATATCATAAGCCACAACTCAATGTCAGCTCCCTGGAAAGCCTACAAGGTTGATAAAACACAGAAGTGATATGATGGAGATGGGTAAGTACATTCCCATATTCCCAACCATCTTTTCCCTACCTGTTTTTAATATTTTTAGGTTTCAACTGTGTACCTATTCTATACCTGTTAGTAGTGCCATTTGATATACTCAGTGTTGACACAAAACAAACATATGAGAAGGACAAGTGTTGTATATAGAGCGCTAATTAAAGGGTTTAATTAGTGTTTTTTCATTAATGGGGCTGAAAAATAATGAAACAAGGTAGAAATTCTGACTGTCTGGAAATATTGAATGGATAGGGGGAGCAGAAGCTGAACTACCATCCACCTCAGAAAGATGCAGGTCTAAAGGATGACCCAGAGGATGTGACTGTGCCCAGCGGAATGGAAAAAACTTCACAGCCACTATAAAGCTTGGGATCAAATCCCTTGAAAAGGAGGAAAAGAACAGATAATGTTGTAGGGGTAAACAAAATAACACTTTTTGGTTTTCTGTTCTCTGTACTTTATTTACTGTATTCAAACATGGGAAAAAAAATTGATAACGTTGACAAACTGATAAATTTACCTGTGTTGCTAATTACCTTAATGTCATGCTTAGGCCCCATCTACCCTGCTTAATGCCATATTTTTTTATCTTGCTACCAAATGGAATTACTGTTTTAATGTAAAAGGTCCGTGAAAGCTGCAAAACAAAGAAATTCAAAACTTTTTGATGTCAGCAGCTGAGGGTTTTGTTTAGTTGGTGCAGTGGAGTTTGTTCAGGATGTGATGCACCAGGATGTGGGTGCCAGGCCCAGGTTATTGGGAGACATGGGTGTTCTTGTTACCCAGCTGCATTCTGATGTCCAGGGGTCTCTCTGTGCCAGGCTCATGACTGCTGCTGCTGTTCCCAATTACAGGCTCAGCCAGCAGCAAAGCTGAGCACATCTCCAACAGTGGATTGCACACACACATGCATGCTGCCAGACAAAGCCCCGCAGAAACAGCGCTCAGAAATTTAAATGCAGAGAGCCCAGTCCTCTTCCCCCTCTGGTTCACTAGTGAAAACACAGGTGCTTGCATCCTCTGGCTTGCCACCAACATTCACAGATCCCTCACTTACCAGCACAAGCTCTCAGTCCATGCCCCGGGTCACTCACTCAGCCACTGATTCAGATCTTGAGTCTTTCCAGATGTGGGTCTTCTCCTTCTTGCCTGCTAATCCAGACTGACATTTGCTAACAAACTATTCATACACGTACATGGATGGATGTTTATATTCACTTGGGAAATATAAACACATACAGGTCTTTCCAGTTGCTGATGCCCAGACCTTGCAGACTATAACTTGGTCTCTCTGTTTCCAGGCACTTTGACCTTTCAGCACTCATGTCTAGGATAGAGAGGGAGATTGCACAAGAAAAAGAGTAGCTAAGGCAGGATTTAATATGATAGTAGACAAGACTGCAGTGACAAGGTACAGAGCTCAGTCACATAAGTGCACAGGCTGGTAGCCTCCTTTCATGAAGCTGCCCCATTTATTTCCTTCCTCTCTGTCTTGTTGTGCTGATCCACTCTGGTTCTTCCCTTTCACTGCCTTTGACCCTTCACCTAGGCATGCCATGATAAGTTTTGCATGGCCTCTGAAGTCCCTTCTGGCATCCCATAATACTAATGACAGCCCAGGTGCACAACAAGGGCTCACATGCATCCTGAGCATGTCAAGCATGAACGTGGCAGATTGGTATTCCAAGCAGCTTGACTGCAGGGTGCTGGGGAGCTGGGCAGGAGGTGGATCACATCCTGCCCTTGGAGACCCTTCAGGACTGTGCTGGTGACAGCCCAGGTGCACTGCTGTATGGTCAGGGTTGCCAAATTCTATTCTCCTCCTTAGAAGTTGGTTCTTCGAGCCTTGATGGGCTTTGGTGCTGTTTGCTCCCAGGGCAGGCTCTGCAGTCTCCAGATGCAGTAGGAAATACTGGAGGTAAGAAAAGTCACCCTCCCTTGCAGAACTCATCAGCAGAGGACTTCCTTTACCGCTGAGCTCCCAAATCCTTCTTTTAGCATAACCCCCCTAACATGATGAGGCATCAATTACTTTTAGAGGCATACAGTGTTCTCCTGCCCTGTCAGCCTGTTTTGTGTCTTCCCCTGCAGGGTGGTTCATTTGATTACATTATCATACAGCACCGTAACTCCCTACCGATCCCTCTGATAGTGGTCAGCGGGAGTCGGTGTGCTCTAACTGCAAGGCGAGGCTCTCTGCTTTTATGTGTAAGCAGGTATCCTTCCTCAGGGGAACATTCACTGCCTGGAAAGACAGGGTACTTTAGTCTATTGTAGTCCAGATTTTTGAAGAAAAAATCCTTTTCCTGTGATACACATGGAAAAAAAAAAAAAAAAGATTTTTTTCATGTGTAGGTAAAAAAAAAAAAAAAAAGGAAGGAATTCACATCCTACCTAAGGCACGCTTTGCCATTATACCTGTTTTATACATTTGTCTGTTTAAAAAAATAAATAGCAAAAAATAATTAATCAATTTTAAATACATTTAATATAGAACAGCTATCCAGTTAAAGCACATATTGTTTATTTTTTATATTCCCTAGATTTTTGTGGATTAGATTTTTGTGGATTTTTTTCTTTCATTTTATTTTAATAGGAATAGAAAAGATTTATAACCCTCCAAGTTTACTCATGTAAACTGGATCTTATCTTAAGCAACTGGCAAGCCCAGGAGGAGCCTGTGGAGGAGGATCCCACTTAGTGGGTTCCCAATCTTGCTGTGCTGGAGGAGATGCAGCTTGGATTCCCTACGTTGTCATGCTGCGTTTTAAACTCACAGTTTAAACTGCTTATGAAACACCGTTCTTTGGGAAGAAAGTTGCTTTTGTTTGTCTCCTTTTCTCTCTCTCTCTGCCTCTTTTCCCTGCTTTCTTCAGGCAGTCGCTCTTGGCTGCAGTGTTACAGGCTTTAATGCAGCTCCCCTCTCCCTTAGGAGAACCACTGCCCAAAGACCAGCGTGTGGGACCCCGAGCCGAAGCAGCGCATCCCCGCGGGGACCCCCCTTCACTCACACTGCTAATGAAATTACAAACCAGGCTGCAACAGGGAGGCTGTGGGGAGGCAGAGGGGAGGGAGAGCTCATTCCTCCTCCCTCTCTGCCTCAAAGCCTTTTGCTTTCCAAGCTCAAATGCTAGCTGAAATCTGACGCCTGGACTGCATATGCTGTGAGACGTGGGCATGCCCTCGCGGTGCACTGATTTCCTCCGCGGCTTGGAGAGCCAGAGCCGTGCTGAGGCTCCAAGTGGAGGAGCCACTCCATCAGGCAGCGAGTGCCACATCACTGTGCTGCCTGCACAAGGGGCTCCAGCATGGTTCTGAGGGTCCTGCTCCTCCTCACCGGGCTGCTTAGGGCCACAGAGCCGGCGCCCCGCTGCGAAACTGGCCAGGAGACCCTAGGTAAGGATAACCACCCCAAAAGCCCCCTTTCCCCTCTCTTTCCTTCTACTGCAGATGAGCAGAGAAAAAGGCTCAGATTTCAAGACAAGAGAGGCAGTTATCACCCCTACCTAGAGATGGGGGTTCAGCTCCTTGGGAATCTGCAGCACCCCTGTGATGAAAATGGGGTTGTGCTTAGGAAGCATGGATGGGAAAGCAGGCAGCAGTGTGGCTCTGAAACAGAAAAGCAAGCCCGTAAAGTAAGGGAATGTAAAGTTTTCCCATCACTCTCTTTTAAGGCCATGTGCAGATATGTCTTTCTGTCAAATTACAGAGTCCCCTGTCAGTAGGGTCCCCCTTTGTGTCTGGGGAATGCCGTGGGTTCTCCCCATCTCTGGCCTTGCCTTCTAAGAATGTGGCAGTCAGATTGCAGGAAGGTGAACTTTCGACCTTGTGTATGTTTTTCTGCTTAATAAAATCTGCTTACGTTCAGCTTTAGGTCACTTATATTTTTTTTTTTTTTCAAGTCCAAAATATGAGAAGATTTATTAGGATGTGACAGCTGGAGGGTGTGTTGTAGGTTGCTATAAGCAACGTGGAATTTGTATGAATCGATTGGCTGGAAGGACAGATTTGCCCATTAGAGTAGAGGTGAGATAGGAACATACTGCTAAATGAGTTGAAAGCTCTTGGTTCAGTAACCAGTTGACTAATAAAGAAGAATATTGAATAACTTTTAAAAATATGTGGTGGTTTTTTTTACCAAGTGGGCTTAATTCAGATTTCTTTTATGTGGAGACAGTGGGGAAGTGAGTGTGGAGTAATTCCAGTGTAGTGACAAGGTCAGTTCCAGGAAAACTATTTTCAGAGGGTTCAAATTCAAAATGATTCAGAAAAAGAGTTTACAGGAATACAGGAAAGTCAGTGCAAGTGACCTTTTTGTTACCCAAGGAAGTTCAGCTATGCTTCAGTTCTTAAATATAAGCCATAGACTGTCACTGACACTGAACTGCTACACAACGCAACCCATGTGCCATGTATTGCGTATAATTTGAGAGTGCTGTTCCCACGAACATCAAAGTGAGGTCTACCACAGCCTGAAGGGATTTTATTTCTGGATAAAGCTGCACAAAGAGAAGCGCTGTCAACTATTTACGGCCAATTACAGGAAGAGGCTGTGTGGTTTGCAGCATGCCCTTTCTCAGAGAGCTCTGATTCTGCTCCAGCTGATCAAAGTTATGCTCTGGGGTATTATTAATCCCGGTGGCTGCAAAAACAGGGAGCATCAAGGGTTAACTCTGTGGCAGGTTGTTTTCTGTGTTTGCAACTGTGATCTCTGTAGGGAAGGATGTGAGTAGAGGCAGGTGATGGAAACACAGCTTGCACATGGAAGGGCTGGACTGCTGAATATGGTTCTAGAGGATGGCTGATGGCAGGGAAAGTGAGCTGACAGCATCATTATAGGGTGTGCAGTATGAGAATGGGGAACACTTCAGATTAAGGGTTGTTGGACCAGGAATGAAGTAGCAACCTGGACATGCAGAGACCTGCCAGCTTTCCTCTTCCTTTTCCAAAGGGGAGGTAATGTCATGTACGGCGACATGAAAACAGAGGGGACTGAAATGCTGAACCTGTTCATGTCCAATACCCAGCAGCAGTAGGTTATGCCTTCAGCTGCAGTGCTGGGAGTGCCTCCCTTTTGGCAAGTGCAGATCTTGGTGGATCTCAGTTCCCAAGAGCCACAGTGCCCTGCAGCAGGAGTGCATCCCCGAGCTGCTCACGCAGGAGAGGGGGCAGAGGGAAGCAGTGCCCCCGACTGGCTCACAGCAAGCCTGAAGCTGCTTTTGCAGGCTTCTCAGTGATATTTGCTCTGCTGTGACTTTTTTTTTTTTATTATTATTTAATAAGAAATCAATCCCAAACTAGGCTAACAATACCAAGGTCCTCTCAAAATGCTTTGTGCCCTCCTGCTTAGTAAAATAACAAGATGGTTGTTGTCATCCAGCCCTACAACAGGACACTCACTAACACGGGACACTAACTAATGTGTGGCAAAGGCATCACTATCATATGGCACAGGCATCGTACAGCATGTGGAGAGCATTTTGAGTAGCAGCTGGGGACCACAGCACTAAGAGAGGAGAGATCCCATCTCAGGTGTGTGCTGTGTCCCCTGGGGTCAGAACTTCCAGACCCCGATGAGTTTTACTGGCCTTTTAGCCTGTAGTTTGGGTAAGAAAAGCACAGCTTGGCATGTTGCCTTAAAGGAAGCCAGCCTTTGGCGGGGGGAACTAACTGCACAGGTTCCTGCTGTATCTGAGCGTCACGCACCTCTCTGAATACTGATGCATTCCGGCTGGGATGAGTTAAACTCAGCAGGGAGAGCAAAAATCAAAACAAAGCAGAAGCGGGCTGAGGTCACATGCCTCGAAACCCTAAAGGCAGCTGATTTAGCTCGGCAGGGCGGTGGGAACACCCGCGAGCTGGCCCCGGGGTGCCACCGTGTGGGCTTTGGGCAGGCACGGCGGCTCTGGAGGCAAACGGGATGCCTGAGCAGCTGCCTTGCATCCATCCCCTGCTCCATAATTCAAGTTTTTCTGGGGTTAGGTGGGACAGCTCATTAGAAGTCACTTGTGAGGCTGTCACCGAAGCTGCTGAGGTGGGAGAGCAGCTTGGCACCAGCGTGCCACCTCCTCTCCCAGTCCCTTGGTGTTTCCCCCCGGCTCTGCTCCTGGTCCCCTCCTGAGGGTCTCTGAGATTAACTGCTGGGGATGGGAAGGAGCTCCCTAAGCTACAGCAGTGAGTAAGACCTTCTGGAAAGCCAGACTGACTGAAAAAGCAGCTTCATATGCAGGCACTATGCTTTTCTCCTCCCCAGCGTTCCAATCTCCACAGTATGCCCTGCTTCATTGCAAAGTGACAAAGGGAAATGTCATTGCCTTCCACGAGTTTCAGGCTGGCCCCAGCTTCATGGGACCTGAACATTTTAGTTCAGCTGCTGCACACATTTTTTTTTTTTCCTGCTGAAACCATGCCCTTGTCCTCACACAGACAGAGCTTCTCCAGCTGCTTGTGTGCTGCTCCTTGACCCCAGGGCTAGCGGTGCCACCTGGGTCCCTTACGCCACTGTACCTGGCATGGGCAGAAATGGTTCAGAAGTGTGGCCACGACACCCGTGTGGGAAAGCCCAAGCTGTAGGAGCCTTGCCTGCTTGGACACATTGAGATGGATGTGTCCAAGTCTTGTCAAAACAAAAAAATGCAGAACTACATCATGCATGCTCACAAGACAAGAAATTCCAGCTCTCGTAAACCCAGATTTTATCATCAAGTCATGTGAGCTGTTTGGATTTCCACCAGTGGCTCCAGTATTTTTTACACTAATATTTCAGCAACACTGATCTTTGGCTACATTTAACACAGGAAATGGGATCAGAAACCACTGCTTACATGGGAAAAGTAAGCTTATATCGAAAAATAAGCTGTGGATCTATCTTTTTACTGCTGAAATAGTTTATGCATGATTTTAATCTGAAGATGAAGTTTTCTTCAGAATACTTTCTTAGATGTTTCTAAAGTATGGGTGTGTAAACACACAAAGCAAAACCTGCGAAAAAAAAAAAAAAAATCTATTGCTGTGAGACACATCTAGGCTGCTAGAAAGACTCCATAGCACTAATCATTAATCCCCTTTAGCATTTCTTGACATCACCTTTCCTGTCATATAGCCAGTTTGGGGTTGTTCAGGGCTAACAGCTACTATGTTCCCATTTGGGCTGCCCAGGCCGTGTGAGAACCCTTCCCTCCTCAAACCGGACTGAATATTGCATAAATGTTGTGGGTGTCATAGTGTGAGGAGGTGCTGAGCATGCAGATGTGTCAGGAAGTCAGCTTTTTGTGAATATCGTATGTGGGGCTGGTGGGCTTTGTCCTTATCTGTCTATAGGGCTCCTGCCCCTTCTCGTGACTGCTAAATCTCCTTTGGACAGTGACCATCTCACTTGGATGCAGCAGTCACATGTCAATGGAGCTTAATGATTTAGGGTTGGTCTGTCCATTGCAATTTCAATCCCTAACATTTCAATCCCTTTGTTTATCTTGTTGTAACTCCATTGATTTAGTTGGCACTATTTCAGTTTTACAGGGTTATCAGAGGACACAACAATTTGGGAGACAATATGAAGCTAAGCCATGGCTTTAAAATTCAAGTGTTATTAAGATTTTAGTTGCCTGTTGAAGTAACTAGCAATCTTTTGTAACATTAAAAATACCACATTCAACCAAAACTCAACTACTTGCAGCAGAACCAGGCATGATGTTAATTACAATCTCACACATCTAAACTACTGAAAAGATAAGGCTATGCTAGGGAGCTGTATAGACTGCTTAAAGAGGGCAGAATGATATTTCAGTAAATGTTTTAGAAAGATTGTGGAATCCAAGATAAAAACCTCAGTTTGGATGCAGGCCTATGGCATTGAATTTACTCAAAGTCTCTGAGGTAAGCTTTTGGTCAAAGCACTTAGAGAGTGGGAACTGAACTGTAGACTATATATGATCACAAAGTAAAGCTATAAAAGTATCACAGCTCCCCATTACCAGCCTCATAGGTGGTTTCATCTTTCTCCAGTCACCCTGCCAAAAGCTTGATCCTTTAGAAGATACTTGTAGAGACCTCCTGACTTCTTCGGCCTTCTCACTGTAACAATAGTTTTAACACCAGCATCCCCCATATCTGAGATGATTTCTTCTACTTTTACTAGTCAGACACTGAGAGATGGTTCCTATACATGGCCAGCTCATCTTGGTTCAGAACAAATGCATATTCAAGGGCAGTCCCAGCACATGTGCAGCCCAGCAAGGCTTCAGCCAATTTGGCAGCTGCTGGGTGTTTTTGCTGTTGTTTTCTTCTTGTGTTTTGGTTTCTCAACTGGTAGGTTTTCCCTCAGAACTGGGAAAACATCTCAGCTGAGGCCAAAAAGTAATAAGAGGAAAAAAAAAAAAAAAGAAGAAGGCATTTAGTGGGTTTTATCGGGGGGGGGGGGGGGGGGGGGTTATCCCTGGAGCAGCACTTACCATACAGACACAGCTGAGGTGGCACAGGAAATCCCATTGCTAAAGGCACCAAGACAGTCTTCTAGACAGGCAGCTGTGCTCTTCCTCAGTTTGTTTAAGGTCCCTATAACTGCAGTTCTATTTGAGTTTCATCTGGATAACCAGAAACAGCAGAGAATTACAGGCCACTGTTGAGGTTGGCTTAGAGCTGTTGCTAAGTGGCAGGTCTCTGAGCAGCTTCACAGATTTGGGGTTGAGGTCTGCAGATTGCACGAGCTCCTATTGCCTGAGGGGAAACCTTCAGCCACAGCCCTGTGATAGAGGCAAGCCTGGAAGAGCTGGCTGCAGCATCATCAAGGTGGGAACACCTTCACCTCAATAAAAAGGGGTGCTTAACTGAATGCCAAGGTGCAGGTGGATTAGAAAGAAGGGTGATTAATAACGAACATCGGCTTGTCTCTTCCTGCTGTGATTTTGCTCTGCAAAGTGAAGGCAGATTAGGCATTAATCTCTTTCAGGTGCTTTCAGGCTTCTTCGTGTGAGGGAACAGGGTTGAAAAGAGGTTTGTATTACCACCCACATGTTGGGATCTTGCAAACCACTTACTGCCCATTTGCAGAAGCATCACTCTCCTGGGGCAGTTATAGTAATTGCCAGAGTAGAAGATTAATATCAGGAATATAGTCCTCTTCTCACAAAGGCTCTGATGTATCCAGAAAAATAATTTAATCACGTGGGCTGCTTTATTCTTCTATCTCCTCCAATTTTCCTGGAAATCCTTTTTTTTTTTTTTTTTTTTTTTTTTGTGGCTAGAGATCTTGTGCACTTCTGCCCCTGCACATGTGCCTTAGATATATAGCTGCCTTCTCTCCTCTGCTTTCTGGTTGACTATTTTCACCTGGGACATGTTACTCAGCTGCTTCATTTCTCTGCCATTAGTCCCTTTAGTTCTCCAGTCCTCCTCCACCCTCTGATACCTTACCATGTTTCCTGCTCTTGTTCTCATGCTGTAGCCAGGAGTAAACTCTGGAGGCCAGCTGTGGTTTGCTGTTTGCAGGTGCTGTTGCAATGTTTTGCAAAATGGTACAGCCCCACAGTGTTTACACCTTGTGGCTGGTAGTAAGTTTGGCCCTTTCAGTGTTACAACATATATGGACTCCATGAATTATGTAGAACTGCAGAGACAGCAATACTAACATGATCAGAAATTGAAATGCTTTGTTTGGAAAAGCAGAGGCTTTGACTATAAACAGGCTAAAATGAATACATATGTCTTCCACTTTAAAATAATGTTGTAAGAAAACCAGAAATGTGGTAGGGGGTTACTGGTTTGTACAAGATAAATCATCTAATCTTGTTCAATCTGTCAGTCATAACAATGCAATTGTCTAAGCCTTACTGAATGATTTAGATATTTTGAATTTAAGATTGACCCTTGGGCTTATTCCATATCCTTAAGCACATGAGTCTCCTGTTGGCATTGCTCTTGAAAAGGCAACCAGCCAAGATATGGCACTGGAAGTAGCAGTTGAGCTCTATTGTCTGGGTTAGGGTTAATCACAGCAGCTTTCTGCTTTCAGTGCTGAATCATCAAGGGGAAAAAATGTAAGCTTGGCAGTAAAATATGTATGTGCTGCATTGTAGATTTTCAGGCTTGCTTTTGCAAATTAAAACCAGAAGCGTATATTATAGAGAAGGCTCAGAAAGCTTGAAATGGCTTTTCTCCTCTTCAGTAAGTGACTTTATCCATAATCTTAAATAGAAACTGTGCTACTGAAAGGGCTTTTGTACCTCTGGTGGAAAAGCTAAAGTAGAAAAGTAAACATAAAAAATTGAAAAAGGCTGTTCTAGGTCAGGAAGAAAAAGGTCTCTCTGTAGCAACCTGCCCACAAATGGGACTATGAGAGGAGGCAGCACTGTCTTCCTCTGAGCCCAGGAAAGCCTCTGCTCAAAAAATGGAAGAGCTTTAGGCTCTTTCAAGCACACAAGAAGCAGCAACTGAAGCCTGCCAAGTTAATCTGGAGGCCTGAGAAATTCTCTCTATATCATTGCTTGTTCTTCTTCTGAAAAAGAGAAAGGGGGAGGCTGAACTCTCCTAGCTGGCTTTGCTGAAGCATGTTGTGACAAGTAGGGATGGGGATTTGTCATTTCTGTGCACAGGGACCCAGAGCCCATGGATGCAGAGCTTCAGGAGGAGAGCGTGCAGCTGCAGCTCTGGGGCTGGCCTCTGAGAGACACGCAGGGAGGCTCTGACCCAGCTACGTGCATCCACACTTATTTATATAAGTACAGGCGCTGGAGAATTATCTTTGGCCCTCACAGAGCCGCACCCTCCCAAACATATGCAAGCATTGGCATTAGGAAACATAGGAAATGTCCAAACACCACATCAGCACACATACGCATTTAAAGCTTGCTTTGTGCCAGACCTTTTCTCTCTTGCTTATATTTGTATTAACTCCTGATAACC
This sequence comes from Anser anser, assembly GCF_964211835.1. NCBI lineage: Eukaryota > Metazoa > Chordata > Aves > Anseriformes > Anatidae > Anser > Anser anser. Next base: position 68,024,772 of record NC_139724.1, read on the forward strand.
TGGAAGCTCAAGCTGCTTCACTTGTGGGTGTTTACATGACAGAGACGTGGCTGATGTTTAGATTATATAGCAGCCTGTATGGGGTTGTGGTGGAGAGAAGTGCCACAGGATGGGCAGAGCTGGCCTCTGAGATGGCAGAAGCTGCATAGACGTCTCTGGCAGAGGCAGGCAGGGAGAAAACGGCATGGTATGCTGAAAATATGTGGGGCTTAACCTAAGTTTAAGACCTAGGAGTCAGTTTTGCTGCTAGTCAGTCAGTGAGACTCAGTAGCTCCAAGTTTGTGAGAAACATCCCAGGCCAAGAAGTAGCTGAAAACGTAGAATCTAAACATAGATTTATCCTAAAAATCTTTATCCTTTATTGAAAGGTTACCCCTGCTTATCACATCCTGAGATGAACAACTTCAGTTGCCACAGGAAAAGTATCTGTTTATGTGGATTTGTGTTTCTCACCTGCAAAATAAATCTATCATCTTAAAGCAATGTCTGCTAATGGGTAATAGCCATATTGCTTTACAGATTGCCTGTCCTAATAAATATGATAAAAACTACAAAGTGTAGAAACTAGGCGGCAGAAAATCTGGAACAAGAGCCGTCTGTCTCTCCTGTATTAACTTCTTTTCCTGCTCACAAAGTGATCCAGACCTCTTGTGAACCCAGCTACAGGATATGACTTAGCAAAGTTTCATGTCTCTTCCATCAGCTATCCATTGCTTCCCAGCACTTTTCCTTCTGGCCAGCTGGGCAGAAAGAAGCATCTGCTAAAAGCAGTCTGCTGCTGGAGAGCCAGAGCAGGGGGAAGCAGCAACACCATGCCCGGACCCTGCCTGCTGCATTTTCCCTTTGTTTCACTCTGCTTGTTCCAGCTTGTTGCCAGAATACCTTTCTGCTCCAGCTGAATAAGCAGAATACTGGGACACCATTGAAAATAGGTTTGTGCCACGTGTCAAGCTAACTGATGGGTATAGCACTCCTGCACAACAAGTGGTATGGAAAACTGTGTATGCCTCAGTTTCATTATTTGATCATTGTATGTCAGTGAGACAAACAAAAAGGACATTTGTAGTGGGTCACAGAGATGGCAAAGGGGAAATGGTTCTTATCTGTGAGAAAACATGAGGGCATGTAGAAAGACCATTCATACTCCCCAAATGAACCCATGAAGAACTGCACTCACAGCACACAACCTTCCAGTCTAACATAAGGGTAGCTACAATACAGTCTTTTCTAAGCTACCCTTCAATGTAATGAAGGCTGCTAACTGCTAATGACTCTGGCTATAACCAGAGATAGCATCACTCTGCTTACTGGGACCTGGCTGAACTCCAGCTGATCCCATCCACACACCAGATTTTCACCTCTGTGGAACATTTGGCTGACTCCAGACTTGTGTCCAAGGCCCCACGAGTAGCTTCAGGTGTGATGGCATTAGGATATAAACTAACCAGATTCCAGGAGGAAGTGACATCCAATTTTATAAGCAGGGATGATAGCTGGAGCTCACACTAAGAAGAGATCGCTCCTTTCTCCTTCCCAACTAACACTGCACAAAATTATCTCCTTTGATTATTCCCAGGTGTAAGACTACATAGAGGATCTGGATGAGCTGAGGCTGTTTTACAAATGCCTTGACCTTAGTAGGTAACTCACTGAAGGATCATTCCAAAGTAAGGGAAACATACTCAAATCCTATGACAGAAGGCACTTGTAAAGAACCAGGTATTGTTTATTGATATTAGCATAATGAAACAGTCCAGGAAAGGAGTTTTTATAGCTATATATATACCTATATATATATATTTATTTTTTTTTCAGCTTGCTGATTACAGAACTTGCTGGTGTTGGAGATAGGTTGTTTCTGCTAGATCTGATCCTTCATTTCTTTTATGAGATAATGTGTATCAATGACAATTCATAATATAGAACCAGACTCATTTCCAATTAAATGTCTGCCTCCAAGATAAAATTCCAGGCTTAATTTTGTTCTCATTATAATGATTTTATTTTGGCTCAAGAACGATCAGCTGAATAGCAACACATATGCAGATTATTACATTTAAACAAATATGCTGGGAGGAGAAGTTTAAACTCTCCTTAGTAGGAAAATAGAAAATATTTTTTTTAAATGGTCTTGTGAGGACAAACGTTCAATTCACTGAGCAAAGAGCTAGATGCCTGTATTCTCAGTGAGAGTTAGAAGAAAGAGCAACATAGCTAGATTCCCCAATATATCACAAGGCCCTTCAATGTTTAAAAAGCTTAAACATAATGGCTTAGCTCCTATGAGGCACTGATGAAAACAACTTTAGTAACAGTATTTTCTTTTGTTGCCAGAATCAGAGAAGGGTAATATAGAATTGTTGGCTACAGGAGCAAAAGAAGACTCTCCTGGGTCATCAAATCAAGTTCCTTAAAATCAGATGAGCTTGGTTTATGTGACCTAGTAAACAGAAGGCTAAGGGGATCTGACTGCACTCCATAAACACGTGGAGATGGCATGCACCAGGGATTACAGAGTGCTATTTAGGCTGAAGGACAATGCTGGCACAACAACACATGGATATAAACTGGCCATGAATACTTTTAGGCAGGAAATTAAAAGGCAATTTCTAGCCATTAGATGAGTGAGCTTTTGGAAAAGCTTTCCTGAGAGAGTAGTTGGGAAGACAAATAATTAGTTTCAAGATGTTATTAAATGGATTATAAAATGCAGTTGCTAGAGAGAGGATGAAGTAGTATGGGGAAGAAATATGTCCCCTCACATCCAACAGAGGCTTTATTTCTTTATGAGAAATTTCCACACACAACATTATGTGGGACCAATGGATTTTTTAGGTGAAAATATGTAAAGCATCTTGATACGTACAAGTGGACTCCTGTGGTCTTTTGGACTAAACTATGTTCCTGAATTTCCATGAGTGAAATTTCCTAGGCACATGACTTATAGTTTTTAAATATGTCTAGAAATGTCAGGGTTGCACAGCACAATGCCTATTTCAAACATAGGCCACATTTCTTATACAACTACACCTTATATATATATTATCAAGTCCTCCTTTTTAAAATTGAGCCAAAGACCAGCTGGTCAGTGAGCTTGTGTGGCCGTGCTCTGTGCCTGATCACTGCAGTATGTCCTGTCTTCTTATTAAACTACATTTCCAAGTCTTTGCCTGGATGAGAGTCTCTCTTTTCTGCATGGTTGTGGGTGAATGGGGCTCCTCTTGCCAGCAGCAGGCCTGGGACCACAAGTCAGAGTGCCTACTGTGCCTGGTGTGCAGCAACTGGAGGGACCAGAGTGTGTGCGTATTTTGTGTGTATGTCAGTGTGTATAATTACTAGTAAACATCAAGCTGGATTAGCAGGACAACAGGACAAGAGGTATGTGAGTAACTGTGATCCTGGAATGGATACTGGGGACACTGGAGGGTCTCAAAGTTCGTAACTGAGGGACCAAGATGTCCAAGCGAGCTAGAGAGGAGATCATGGAGCCTGGGTCTTGGCTAGCAGTGAGGCCCTAGGTCTGGACCAGCTACCAGAGAGACCAGTGTGAGTGTCAATGTTTGAGCCAACCGGTTCACCAGTGGATCCAGGGGCCAGCTACTGGGTAGACTGAGCCTAGCTACTGGGGGATCATGTGTGTGTTTGTACGTGTGTGTGTATGTGGAGCTGCAGCAGCCCCAGTGGGACTGGGCAACTCCTAACATGAGGTACCATGGATGCTGCTGTCCCATAATGCTATTTTTTTTTTCTTTATTTGCAGGTCAATGCCAAACTGTACAGAAAGGTATGATGTGACTTTTCTTGTTCTCCTTGAAAATCTCAAAACCTTAATATTTTTTCATTATTTTCTGACAAGATTTCTGATGTTGATGATGTAGTAGGTCTAGTTCCGAGAGAGATGATCTCTCTCACACTGGAGAGAATTTTGTTGTTATGACAGTGGTATCATTTGTTACAAGCCGGAGAAATTAGCAAGAGAAGGAAGCTGAAACACAGGCCCACTACTGTAATATCTTGAGACATCTGTTACTTCCTTTTTACCTCTGAGGCTATAAATATTAAGAGCATTTTTGCTTCCTAACACCCCTTAACTCGATTTCTTAAAGTATATTAGATTTATGAGAATATAAATGTAAACACTTTTATGGGCCTGCATGTCTGAGTCAATACCCAGAATGACTTTTGAATGCTTTGGGCAATGTCAATCAAACTTCACAGAGGGGCTGAAGTTTCAGAGATATTCAACTCACAGATTTTATGTGGCCAAGCAGAGAAGAGAGATATCTTACTAATGCCTTCACCACTAAAGAAAAAGTCTATGTGATCTCACAAGTTAATAGTGAATCCATACTCAAAGGTAAGAAAAGGGGAGAGACCGATATCATCAATACACTTCTGTCCTGGTTCCAGTTAGGACAGAGTTAAGTAGCTCATAGTAGCTGGTAGGGTGCTATGTTTTGGATTAGGATGAGAAGAGCGCTGATAACATGCTGATGTTTTAATTGTTGCAGAGCAGTGTTTACACCAGGCCAAGGACTTTTCGGCTTCTTGCTCTGTCCTGCCAGCGAGCAGGCTGCGGGTGCAGCAGGAGCTGGGAGGGGACAGACCCAGGACAGCTGACCTAAACTGGCCAAAGGGGTATTCCATACCATCTGACGTCATGCTAAACAATATATAGGGGTGGCTGGCCGGGGTGGGGGGGCCGGCTGCTCGGGAATAGGCTGGGCATCGGTCAGCGGGTGGTGAGCAATTGCATTGTGCATCACTTGTTTTCTTACACATTATTATTGTTAATACTATTATCATTATCACTATTATTATTATTATTGTTATTATTATATTCCTTATATTCCTTATATTCCTGTCTTAATAAACTGTCTTTATCTCAACTCACCGGCTTCACTTTCCCGTTTCTCTCCCCCATCCCAGAGAGGGAGGGGGGAGGGTGAGCGAACGGCTGTGTGGTGTTTAGCTGCCAGCCGGGTTAAACCACAACAACTTCCTTTTTTTTTTTTTTTTTTTTCCAAGAAATCTGAGTATTCATCAAATTGGACACCAGGGATTTTTTTCTTTTATGGATTCTCGGATATTTTATAAACTCATTATATACTCTTAATTTAAATATGATAATATTTAATTGAGTATAAGATAACCTTTCATTTGGAAACCAGGCTTTGTTAATTTTTCTGTTTTCCAATCTACTTGTTAAATTAAATCCCATGTGGGCCAGGTACTCCAGTGTTTTCTGGCCAAGGATTTGCCCTTTCATTGGTGATTAGGTATTGAATTATCAAAATAAATCTTATCTTAAGAGCTGTGGTTATTGATCAGACAACCCTGATGCCCCAGCAAATTATCAGATGCCATTTGAATTCTGAATGACATCTGCTTGCATCAAATTGTTCACAACCAATCTCCGGACTAAGCATATTTTCCATCATTTTTTTCTACAAGTGGTGTTAAACGTCAGATTCATTTGAGTGAATTGCAAACTGCCTCCAGTTTACCTGTGAATAATAATGATTTTAAAAGCTCATTAAATGTGTTATTACTTTGTCAGTGAACTATTCAGTGTTGATGAAGCAAGTCATTTTTCATATGTCTACCTCTTTTTCATAGCAAAATGTGTGGACATCTCTTTAAGTTCTTGTACTGATGTTGCCTATACTCAAACGATGTATCCTAATTTCCTGGATCAGAAGTCTCGAGAAGTGATTGAGTACAGCTCTGAGTACATTCTCATAAGTGTGCTGCACAACTTGCTGCAGGGAGAATGCAATCCAGATCTGAGGCTCCTGGGGTGCTCGGTGCTGGCCCCGCAGTGCGAAAAGGACAAAGTTATAAAGCCCTGCAGGCATGTCTGTGAAAACCTGAAAAAAAATTGCCTCCCTGCTTTTGATGCAATAGACATGGCTTGGCCCTACTTCTTAGACTGTGATCGCTTTTTTGCTGGCGAAGAAGAAGGATGTTTTGACCCACTGGCAAAGCTGCGAGGTAAGGAAGGAGGAAAGCTCTGATGACAGATCTTACATCATCTCACTGAGGTTGACATGTCTACAGCACAAAACCTCTGAGGTTGTCATCTTTATAAACACCTGTAAGGTGTGATTCATTTTGTCCCACTTGTTTTAAACAGTTAAGTAAATTGTGCTCAAGAAGCTTCAATTTCTCTCTCTTATATACAAAGATCAAGATTGACAGCTCAGCACTAGATGTCTGGACGCTGCTTTGCGTTTAGATAAACCCTGCCCTCTGTGACAGCAGTTTTGACAGCTGTCTATATATTTGAAATACTTTGTTTAAAAACTGAAAATTTAATGCACTCATAAATTCATGACTACTTGACAAGCTCATTAAAATTATCTCATTGGTGATTGTCACAGATTTTTGTTTAGAAGAAGAAGATCCAAATAAGTCAAGACATTTTGAATCACATCAGAAATGAATTTGATCCACCAGATTCAAAGGAAAAAATCTGTAAATTTGTCACTAAAATGTGCTAAGCATGCCAAAGAGCAAATTATAACTGGAGATTGTGCAAAATATGTGTCAGTGTACATATGCATTAGAATGTTTTTTTTGCAAGCAAAATATGCCAAAATAAACAGCGTAGGATGTACTACATAGATTTAAGATTTTGACTGCAGATGTATTTTCTAAAATTCTACTGCTGAAAAAGACATTTTGTGGAAAAGTATAGGCATTCATAAAATCCTCTGTTTTTAAACACTGATTTACAATTTCTCTTTGCAGGAGAAGTAGAAGTTGAAGAAGATTTGCCTTCAGACTTGCCAGCAACTTTTATTCAGTTTAAACACCATTCATATGCCCAAATGGTGAGCACATTGAAGAAGACTGCTTCTAGATGTTCCCACATTGCAACAACTTACAGCATAGGTCGCAGTTTTGAAGGAAAGGACCTTTTTGTGATTGAGTTTTCAACCAAGCCTGGACATCATGAACTACGTGAGTTATATCAGTGTTGATTGCATTGCTTGAGGGAAATCCAGGAGATTATCCACCTGAGTGAAAACAGGTTCTTTGAACAGGATATCACTTAAACTGTAAAAGGGGTTGACTCAAAAACATTTGTCATCCCTTGTGTTCCTGAGTTACGGTGATGGCTGATGAATCATTGCAGCAACTACTGCACAGTTGCAATGTCATAACTTTATGAACTAACTTTATGACTAGGGTTGACATTCCTTCTTCCTAGATGTGTGATCATACATGCCGGTGCAGTGGTATGACTATTATTTATTTGTGCCCAGCTTATGAAGAAGCTTGGAGAGCTCTTGGCTGCTGACCTGCCCTCTCCATAATTTACCACTTCCCCAGTCACCTTTTGGTCATTCCATCAAACCCTACATACTTCCTGAAACTCATGCCTGTTTCTAGTCTAAATGTAATCCTTCACATCCTAAAAAAAAAAAAAAAAAAAAAAAGAACATGCAAGAAGGCCTCAGGTACAATAGGAAGTTGAAATCAAAAAAAAAAAAAAAAAGGCAATTCAGCACAGAAAACAATCCTCTGGACACAGAGCTTCTGGTCAGTGTTATACCTGTCAGTATAGAGATGAACAATATCAGGAATTTATGTTATTTATCACAGCACCTGAGCACCTTTACAATATGATTCCTTGCAACTTTTCTGCAAAGAGGAATAATCTCATTCTCATCCTCTGATTTTGTAGATTCATCACTGAGACAGCAGAGATCAGACTTTAAAACGTATGAAATCCTTCAAAAATATAGATCATTTTCTTAGGGGGTATTAGGTGTTATTTTCCAGTTACCAGATCCCAGCTCAAATACAGAATCTGATTAAATCTGGGTGGACTGCTGCGGCAACTGCTATATAGCAAGAGCCTCTGGCTTCTTCTCATCAAACTAGCTCCAGAATCAAAGTAGCCTCAGCAGTGTAGCAGAACGGAACTACATCAGACTTAATATATTTTAAGCTTATTACCTGAGGTAAAGCTTCTGTGTCCTCTGTACGCTATGCCACTGGGGAGGCAGAGAGGGCAGCTGAGCCTGGTGTTAGCTCTCTTTACTCTCTCCCATGCTGACTTACATAGTGTAGATATATTCTGAGGTGCCTTTGAACCTGACCAAGGTCCCAGATGTCTTTAACAGAGCAAAGATCTAAACTCCTATCTCCTGGCCTATTGTCCTTCCTCTCTTGTGTAAAGAATGGAAGTTTCATGTGTCTTTTCTAGTTGATACTCCATTTGCCAGGATAACACAAAGCCTGTGAATCAGGCTTTTAAATTAAAACTGTGATATGGCATGATAAAAGATGGTAGTTTAACACATTACCTAACATTTCCTTCTAAATTTATTGCTTCATGCTGCTCAGGACAGTTGAGATTTTGCAAGACTAAGTTAGCTGGCATAATAGCTTTGTGCCAGCACCCCTCCTGGGTCTAGTGCGGGAGGGTGGCCAGAATCAGAGATGAAGATGAAGGGCTAGACAAGAAAGGGTGTCTCCAAAGGGCATCTATTTTCCACTTTCCATTAGTCTCTAAGGAAGGATGGAAACTGAGAGAATAACTGCAGGGAATCATGAGGCTATGTTTCTAATAGTCTTATTCCAAGTCTATTTAGCCTAAAAGCCACTTTTTATGCACGACCTAATTTCTGTTCCAAATACATGGGTAATATATTACACATCTGCAGGTCATTTCTAGGATGTGTGACAACACAAGGCATTGAAGATGCCCAAGGTAAGTGAGGGTGCCAGGGGTGTATTTTGTTCCTTCCCAACCAGCTTGACATTTCTGTTTGCAGCATTTTCTCTTCACAATTAACAATGAGTCCAGCAAAAGCTTAGAGCAATGATTACCACTTAAGGTTTGGGATCCTGAAGGTATGGATTTTTTTTTGTTTGTTTGTTTGTTTTTCACACATCCAGAAAGCTATTCAAATTGTTGCTGGACTGACTTGTAATGGTGTGAAATTCATCTGGAATTGGTGTACTGTTTACAGCAGCGTATGCATTAAATTAGTGTAAATAAAACTTTCATCAGTAATCTGTCTGTGTTACTCTGCTTTTGGAAGCCATCCAGGCATAATCAAATTAAAGCATCTCATTACTTTATATTCCACAGTCAAGCCAGAATTTAAGTACATTGGCAATATGCATGGAAATGAAGTTGTGGGGAAAGAGCTGCTGATATACCTTGCACAGTATCTATGTTCGGAATATCTTCTTGGGAATCCTCGCATCCAGACCTTGATTAATAACACCAGAATTCATCTCCTGCCTTCACTCAATCCGGATGGATATGAACTGGCTGCAGAAGAGGTAAAAGACTTTTTATAAAGAAAAAGTCCAGTGTTTCCTGTTTCTAAAATTCCCCTTTGGAAAAGACAAACTGGGAGTGAAGCGTCATGTATGGCAGGGAGTGTTAATAACCAGCAGCTAGGCTCCCAGGCTGCTTTGGCGGTAGGTTGCTTTCTGAAGACAACGTGAACAGACCTAGAAATCAACCAGAGCTATGTTTGTCATTTTCTGCTCCCTGCATGCATTGACGTGGGAATGACTGTGCTACTTTTTCACACATTTAGCAGTCTCTGCTATCAGCTCTAGAACAGAATGCCCACTGACTCACTTTAATGACTTTTAAATTAATTTGCAAGGAAATGTAATTTAATACTGTGGAATAGATATTCTTTCTCTTGTAGAAAAGCTGGTGTAATAAAATGCGAATATTTTCTGTACTATCTAGCTTTCATAAGGACGGCAGTTTTTAGAGATCAGCTGGTGTCTGAAGGAGACATACAAAAACAGCACTTTTATTATATGTTATCTGCCATTCTTCTTTTCTCCTCACTTGTATCATTAACATCATTAACATGAAAATAGGACCTTTTTCTGAGCTTCTTGTGCAGTGAGCTCTATCTGTTAGAATGATATTTGGGGTTTTATATTCTGCCTGATCTTTTATTGGAGTGAGAGGTGTAATTTTTTATTTTTTTTCATTTTCTTCTCCTCTAACCCACTCTGCATGCTGCTCTGAGTTGAGTAAGAAACTGCTGTGCTCCTCTCATGAGTCAAATCGCTGGTGAGTGAAATGATTCCTGTATGTTAGTAAGTGTGATCATGGGGATAAAAAATGATTAATAAGTATGGTTTTTTTTGTTATTTTTTGTTTGTGTTTTAACTGTATAGACATTTCTAACTTGTCTCTTATGTCTTTTAAAAATTGCTGATTATAAAATGACATTTTAAACACTTCCTTTTTCCACAAAGTGACATTTTGAGACAAGAATTTATACTGAACTTGTTTCTATATTCCAAATTAGGGAGCTGGTTACAATGGATGGGTCATTGGTCGACAGACAGCTCAGAACTTGGACCTAAACAGAAATTTCCCTGATCTGACGTCAGAGGCTTACAGAAGAGCCGGAATTCGTGGGGCACGCCTGGACCACATCCCCATTCCACAATCCTATTGGTGGGGTAAGGTATGAATTACAAATTTTATAAATCACATTTACTACAGAACAGTTCGGAAATTAAGATCTTGAGATTTTTCAGTCTGAAGTTATTCTCTGGTAATAAAATTTTATATGTAGGACTAAACTGGACAGACTAAGAATTGACATGAAAAAACCTGGTATACGTCTGGCCAAAGAGCCAAGTGTCACAAATCACTGGGAAAATTTGTTGATAATTTGGATTCTGCTATTTTAAATTAAGAATAATAACAGGAGGGGTCAGAATTGTGTAATGATTCAATGTTAATGATTTAAACTTCAGCAGTATGTTGAAAGGCCTTTTTTTGTGGACTTGGATCTCATTCCATTAAGTTCTGCACAGGTTTGATGCAATAGTGGTTTCTGCCTTGGAAACCATAAAAAGGCTTCATGTGAAGTCATGTGGCATGAGATTTCCACAAAAACAATGGTTACAAATGACAATAAACAGCTGGGGCAATGGAAGAATCTAGATGGGCTGCAATGGTGTTGGAAGGAAGAGTCATTGCCACCTCCAATCTCAGGGAGCAGGATGGAGGCAGCACTGCAGGACCTCATTCTTATCATCACTAAGCTTTACATTGCATGATGTCCAGGGTTCCTATAGGGAACAACTCTTTCAGTAGCTGTATTCAGTATTAGCAGATTTGAGAGACCATACTGCAACTTTCTAGTGTGCTGCAGGTGATCTCACATAAGGGCTGTTCCAAACCCCATATTATATTGGCGGTAGGGGGATGATTGGACCAGATGATCTTGGAGGTCTTTTCCAACCTTAAGGATTCTGTGATTCTACAGTTCTATGTACTTGCTGACACTAATTTCAGTTCTTGTCAATATTTGTGTGGCTCAGCCATCAAGTACTACCTTTATGCCTGTGCATAAAGATATAGATGATGAGTTAAATTGTGTCTGTAACATCTTACCAGACTAAGTCCCTTCTTTGAATGGCCCTTTGCAGATTCAGTAATGAGTGCCAGTCTCCTGAGAGCTCTTTCATGGGCTGTACTCTCCCCTCAGGCATGTGCAGACAGGATACAGAAGTGCCTATCACACCTGAAAAATTAATTGAAAATGCATTTGCTTTTCCATAGAGGTGTCCAAGAAGTCTGCTTTTGCCCTTTAAGTTTGGATGTAGTGGCTGGGCAGCAGACTTTGAGGTATGAAGGAAGGGATGGAGATCTCCCTCCAGCCATAGGCTTTCTCACTGCAACCAGCATTGCAGGGTTGAAGGCCAAGAACTACCAAGGAAAGATAAAGGTGTCCTTTACCCCTCTTTGTGCCAGTGTCCAGTGCAAGCTGTGACCTTGTCCCATTTTGTGCAGCCCAGAGTCCCCATAACTCTCTGGATTTTATAGCTCTGACGTCCCTCTTTACTCTGAGTTCTTCACTCAGAGGGTGGTGAGGCACTGACACAGGCTGCCCAGAGAGGTTGTGGATGCCCCGTCCCTGGATGTGTTCAGGACCATGTTGGATGAGGAACATAAGAAGCTCTCCCTTAAGAAGCTTCAGTTTCAGGCAGACAAACTCATGTCTCTTACAGAAGTTGTCTTTGTGCATACAAAAGCATTAGATTGTGCATTTCAACACCAGGCTCTCAGCTTTCATTTACTTAATAGTGTTTATTACCTGCCTTATTAAAGTAATTATCTGTATGTTGCAAGGCATTGTATAAAGATCAGAGAATGGAGAGTGAGATCCCAGACAATCCCATAAAGTCAGGAGAGGTCTGACCTCCCCATAATCCTTGTTATACAGTGGTTTTTGTTCCCTCCTACTATGAATTATTGTAATAACTGGACTGAGAGCTAGGACTGGGAGACTTCAGGCTTCATCTGAAATGAGTTCAGTTAAATTGGCTTGACTCAGGATTTGGAGGTTTATGCCAGTGGAGGCTGGAATAGTGTTTAGAAAAATGAGTCTGGTTGTTTATAAAAGGGAGAAAATAAATCTTTGAAAGCCATGGAGACAGTAACTAATTGCACTATAATAGGCATAAATGAGATTCAGGTTTAAAAAGGGTAGTGACCATTCACTGTACTCATGCCCAAATAATTTAGCTGTTTTCTAATTGTGTTCCAAATTGTTCTTGTGAGATGAATACCTTAAGACTGATCTCCTCTGACTGAGAAGCAAGAACCCCGGTTGAAAATAAAATGGAAAAAACAAACAAACAAACAAACAAACATAGAAACCACAATAAAATAAAAGTTTATGAATTGAATTGTCAAAGGCCAGAGTGACACAGATAGTATCTGACATCATCTGATGGATCTGAACCAAGATAAAAAAGGATGTGCATGTTTCAAAGCCTTAATCACGGTACACAAAGTCACTGAAATGCTATTAGGATAAAAATAGTGGCATTGAGATTACTGCTTTTCCACAACATTTTCTTCAACAAGACGTTGGCTCTGTGACACAGCAGTGTCTCGCAGCTTACGCAGGTACCTAGCAAGCAAGTTGGCTAATCAGGGGGAGGAACTGAATGTTGGAACTCTTTGAGTCAAACTTTTTATTTCGCCCTTGCCCATTGAGTTGCAGAAACAGCTTAAAAAATCTAACTGAGACCTGAGAGCACTGAAAGCAGGGCTGTTTCTGGCTTCAGGCATGACCTCTCTGGCCAGGCTGCTGCAGGTGGATCAGGGAGCTACTGAGATTTTGGGGCAGCATCCTCTGGAAGATCCTTGGTGCTGTGGGGCTGGGAGAACATGGGCACAGAGCCAGCTCTCAGTCACCCCACAAGCCCCCATGCAGAACCCACAGGGAAGGCAGCGCAGCTTGCAACCCCTCAAAAGCCAGCTAGGGTCTTCTGCTCTTCAGAAGAGATGAACTCAAAGCATGAGCACAGTGCTTTCAGGATTCAGGTGAGAGTGGCTGGTTCAGTTCTATATTCCCTCACGATGAAGATCATTACTGGACTATCTCAAGGCACTGTACAATACTTTGAACTCAGCAGGTAGCATTTTTGAGACACTGCCAAGTTCATTGTCATGAAGCCTGGTGGGCTGTGGCCTTCTCCTGCCTCTGAGTGTTCAAGTAGGTGTGCAGGACTTCAAAAAGTGCAGAGGATTATCATTTCCTTTTGGAGTGCCTTTTACCTGACTTTTGAAAATGTTTTTTAGGTTATGCCCTTCCTGGAAACTCTGTGTCTAATCTTCACAATTATACAAAATGCCTTAGTTTTAGGGTTCTGATATGCAAAGTGTAGTTGTTATGAGCCCAACCAAATTCTCTGTGTTGCTCAGTTGGTTGTTACATCTCATCTCAAGTTTAAGTTGCCTCTTTATAGTACCGAGGTTGAAAGGGTTGTGACACACAGATTCAGAGGCTGCCATGAGGTTTATAGATAAAATGGATCTGGTCTGATTTGCCTGAGGACAAGTGGTACAACCTGGCTTGTGTACATATGCTGACCACAAGCTACACATTTCTCAATGTTTCACCTTGAGCAGTGTACCTCAGGTTCCTATTACTTCCAATACAAGGTACAGCCTTGTCAAATAGAATCACAGAACCGTCTAGGTTGGAAGAGACCTCCAAGACCATCTAGTCCAACCTCTGACCCAACACCAACAAGCCCTCCACTAAACCATAACACTAAGCTCTACATCTAAACGTCTTTTAAAGACCTCCAGGGATGGTGGCGCAACCACTTCCCTGGGCAGCCTATTCCAATGCCTAACAACCCTTTCAGTAAAGAAGTTCTTCCTAATATCCAACCTAAACCTCCCCTGGCACAATTTTAAGCCATTCCCCCTCATCCTGTCACCAGGCACGTGGGAGAATAGACCAACCCCCACCTCTCTACAGCCTCCTTTAAGGTACCTGTAGAGTGTCACCCCGAGCCTCCTCTTCTCCAGGCTGAACAATTCCAGCTCCTTCTGCCGCTCCTCATAAAACTTGTTCAACAGGCCCCTCACCAGCTTCGTTGCCCTTCTCTGGACTCTCTCGAGCACCTCCATGTCCTTCCTGTAGCGAGGGGCCCAAAACTGAACACAGTACTCGAGGTGCAGCCTCACCAAAGCCGAGTACAGGGGGACAATCACTTCCCTAGCCCTGCTGGCCACACTGTTTCTTATGCAAGCAAGGATGCTGTTGGCCTTCTTGGCTAATGCACCCGAATCATGTGAAGATGAACATGGAGCTATGAGTGGCTGAATAAAGTAAATGGCTATAGAAAGGTGTGATTTCCTACTGTGGCTATAATTATACCGATATATGTAAAACTGTATTTAGATATGGTTTTTTCCTGAGATCCTTTGCTTTCTCACTCATACGGGGAGCTGTAATACATCTGCAGTGAACCATTGCTTCACAGTGGTGTTTCTGCTCTTCTCCCAAGTTTGTGTTACCCATTGCATTCCCAAAACTGTGATCTGCCTGTGGAGCAGAAGAGGGACTGATCCAAAGAACACAGGAATTGCTGCTGTTGTAGCCCTAATCTTCAGCTCTTTAGGTTTTGTTTGCTTGCTTTTCAAGGCCTGTTGTTTTTTGGAGTATATGGCACAAGCTTTAGAGGGACTTGCTTCACTGGCTCTAGTTATTAGCCACGCTAGGATGCTGGCTGACAGATTTCCTAATGAAATCTGGAATGAAAGCAAAGGGTGAAGTGCATTGCTAGCAGCCCTATAGAAACGCTGAAGTAAATCCACCATAACAAACCTTGCTCGTTTATTTATTTAGTTATTTAAACCTGCCTGTCAGCACTTGTGCAAAGCAGAGTCTGGATTAGCAACGCTCTTTTTCCCCATTATCTTCCCAAGTGGCAAAGAAAAGAGCCTCACCTCCGCCAAGGGCACTGGCCTGCGGGCTTGCAGGGGCCGGCCACCAGATGACACTGTTACCCCTAAGAAGGATCTGACTCCGGAGCAGGTCCGGGAAATCCCTCCTAGGAGCCAGGCAGGATGGGCAAGTGGGAGCCCCGGTGCCTCCGGGGTCCCGTCACCACTCCATGGCAGCTGTGACTGAGCATGGGCTGCCAGAAAGACAAATTTTGTGACCTATTTGCAGCAGTTCCCTGCGAGTAAACTGCAATTGTTGCTGTGCTTGATATCCATTAGTTTTCATTTATTTGTTGATGAACCTGGACCAAAGGATGGTAAATGAGACAATGTTTTTCCAACAAGTGCTGAGCATTACAAATTGATCTCCATATCCCATTTTATCCATCCAATGTCAATCCTGCTGATTCAGAAACAAAATTAGAAAGGGGGTCTGGCTTGTAAATAATGGTACACCACCAGGAATTTTCAGGTCTAACATAAGTCTGTCATCACTTTGAATTGCTGAAAATGTCACTGTAATAAAAAAAAAAAAAAAAAAGTTATTCTTCCATCAAAATTTCTGTCTTTTCTCAGCTTTTCCACAGTGATTGCCTCTGGTTTATGGGGAGGTAGGAACAGTATGTCTCGTCTGTCCCCTGGAGCAAACTGCTGCTCTTCCTCCATTAACTTTTGGGATGGAAGAGCTGAAGAGCCACATCTTTCTCCTTCCTAATACACTCCCTTCTCCACTGGGCTTCATCCTGCCCAGGACCAACTTCCTTCAGAGCTGAATGATCAGTCACACTTTTTTTTTTTTTTTTTTTTTCCCTCCTGGATTTCAGGTAGCACCTGAGACTAAAGCAGTCATGAAGTGGTTGAGGTCTATCCCCTTCGTGCTCTCTGCCAGCCTCCATGGGGGTGAGCTGGTTGTTACCTATCCTTATGACTATTCAAGGCATCCTCTGGAAGAAAAAGAGTTTTCCCCTACACCTGATGAGAAGGTAAGATTGTTTTGTAGGGTAGGTATATGATATAGTTTTCATATGTGGAACTGTAGGAATATTTTCTTCTAACAAGTAACAAACTTAGCTTTGATTTATTTAGATTTTATACATATGTATATAGTTATGTATGTATTAAATATACAATAAAACATATGTATATATATTTATATGCGTGTATATATACATATGTATAATATGATTTATACAGTTACTTCATTAGCTTTAAAATATGTTACCAGCTTGATTGGTAAAGATTTACCCATTTTTTGTGAGGCCAAACATGATTTCACAAGGCACAGGTTAGGAAAAGTCAGGATTTTTCTATTTAAAGTGTGAAGGTTCGGCTATTTTTACCACTGATTCCAGGAGAGAAGAAACAAACCTCATCAGAATTCATATTTTCTGATGAAATCTGTAGAAATAAAAAGGCTGGCTGCCATATGGTGGCAGCCTTGTAACATTTATTCCAGGTCAGATGAACGGCAATGGTTTTCCTCTCTCAGGTTCCTCAGTTGGGATTCACTGTAAATCTTCTGTGAAATTTTTTGCCACCTTTCCTGTTTCCCTTTGATTTCTTCAATCTAGTATTCATTGCTGACATGCCCACTAGGAGAACAGCCGGCTTTTTAGCTTTCTAGTGTATGTTAAAATTGTCCCTGACCTCTTAAGGGAAAGTGGTTACTTACATAGTGAAAAGCAGTTGAAAATCATCAGAACTTGATCTTTGACTTGAAGTATCCATTTCTTTCAGCACATCTCTGGGTTGAAGCTCTCCTAAAGCAACAGTCCTCACCAGCATTTATTCAATATTTAAATATTTGTCACAATTAAACATTTTCTATATCAATTCATTTCTTCTCAGCTGTACAATATCTACTGATTAGTGAGTAGCTGAAAAGCCTAGAAAGAAGCTACAAATTTTGAGGTTTAAAACATACAGGAGAGGGCTGGGGGTGTCCTCAATTAAAACCAACTTTTCAAGTGAGTCAGCATAGGAACCTTAACAACACTACCAGTATCACTTTAACATTTGTCCAGAAAGTTATAAAATGTGTACCTGTGAAATGACCTGTATTTAAGTAACGTCATCTGCTGCTGGGGAACTGGCATCCTGAAATACTGCAGTTTGTTTTAACTGTCATACATTAGCTGTAACCCTTGTTCTGTGTGCTGATCTGCCAAATTCACCATGCAAGGGGAAAAAAAGAAAGTTTGTACCCTTGGCTGCAGCCCAGGGTGAAATGCTGAAGTGCAGATAATGGCCAGAAATTCAAAAGTCAAATTCTGCAAAGTACATTCAAACCAGATTGTCCAGCTTGCAAAGGCTCCTGGATGCTGTCACTTCCCTGTGGTGGTCTCTTTTGATGAATGTGTGGTATCGTGGGGATCCTCTTGGCAGCAGCAGATTTCAAGCCTCTTTAACCTTTATCACAGCCTGGTATGGTAACTGCTGGGACCACGGAGTCTCAAAACTGTTCCATGTCCTTCCTCTCACATTCTTGCATCTGGTTCATCTCCTAATCCAGAACTTTCAACTCTTTTGGCTTTTGTGAAGATGGAATTTTCTAGCAGGCTTTTGTTGCTTTGTTTTACACAAGAAGTTACATTGATGCTTGTGTTCACAGGGGCAGAAAGGTACACACCAAGTCAAGCTCACTACCCTTGGCAAATGGAAACACTCCCTTCCCTCTGCCCCCAAAAAAACAAATTGTGAGAGTCAGTGGGGTCAGAGTGCTAGCCATTTAGCTAGTATGTACCCATTTTATCAAATGAACATCACACTTTCAAAGTCGCAAGGATACCTCTGTATTCTCCTTTGTGTCCATCTATGTAATGCCTAAACATTTGAGTTTTTTGAAGTCACAACTTGTCTGTTCATCAGGAGAAAGTAAAAAAAAAAAAAAAAAAAAAAGGGTAAACTGTCTTTACACTTACTTACTTTACACTATTACCACCTTTCCTTGGTTAGCTACCTGATCCCATAATTGGTCCAACTTTGTGATTATTGAATCATTCCTCAATATTACACCAAAATTATATGTATGGTCATTTTGGTCTCCATACAGCTTCAAGCATAAAATCTTAGGCCACTTGCAAAAATAGGATTTTAGCCACCCAACAGCTTGCACGTGTTGTCTTAAGAAATGTGCAACGAAACCTATGATGCTGAACTGATCTAGTAGCATCTTACAATTGCTGTCATTTTAATGTTGAAATCTGGAGTTATAGGTTTTGTAGATGAGATTTGATTAAAATAAAAAAAGGTGGGTATTTCTGTTCAAATTTGTAATAAAAATTGGAGAAAATGGCACAAAACAGATTCAAAGATATGGTTTCCTCATATCACTGCTGTTTCTTCTGTCTTCACTTCATGTACCCATCACTTTTCCTTTCTGGGTCGTGACTCATCTGCTCTTCATCATTATTAACACTCTTAGGAAATCAGTGGTGACATCCTCCATCACCACATCCTATCCTTCACTTTTTTTGGGTTGGCTTCAGCCCCACAAAGAAGCGACTGTCACTGAGATCAAACTGGCAGGTTGTCCTGCGAGAGAGATAAGTGCAAAACAAATCAACGCTGTCTATTTTAAACACCAGCAGCTGATGCAAAGATCTGGTGGGGCTGAGGCTGGTGTAGGTGTTTCTGAAAGGGTAAAAACCCAACAGCTAGGACATAATGGGGAGAGCTAATTTTGGCTTTTAAACCCATGACTTTAAGTACAACAAAACAAGCCCGCTACTTCTGCCCCAGATATGTTGAAGCCAAGTATCACAAAATCAAGAAGTATTCAGTGTTATTTCTGGCTAAATACATTGGATTGCAAAGAAGCACCTTGGAAAATAAGGCATGTGAAAGCTTCCTGGTGGAATATCCTCGCACAGAGGTTCTCCCCCTCCATCAGCCTCAGGGACACAGGGTGGCTCATTGTCTGGGCTCACAACAGCAAGACTTACTTTACTAGCAGCAACATCAATGACTGAAGGCTAACATATTTACTGTTTGCAAAACCAAATGTAGTTCAAACTCTTCTGTTACAGATGTTTAAAATGCTGGCAAAAGCCTATGCAGATGCACATCCAGTCATCTCAGACCGATCAGAACTTCGCTGTGGTGGAAATTTTGTAAAACGCGGAGGTATTATAAATGGTGCTGAGTGGTACAGCTTCACTGGAGGTAAAACCACTTTACCATCATATCAAGTGAGGTAAAACCTCTACATGACCTTTCTGAGACACAAGGGTTTGGCAGGATAATTTTATTCATATCAATTTATTTTAGGTCAGATACTTGCAAAAAGTAACCTGTTAGGGATTTAAGCAGCAAAATGTATGTCGGTAGTTGTTATATCCAGATACCAAGGGACATATTCAACCCTGATAAGATCTGAGAGAAGTTAAGCTATACAAGGGTCAAATACATTATTGCATATATAAGATTCTTCTAGTTTTAAAGTCAGAAAATTTTAAATAAATACTTAATGCTAATTAATACTTAAATTGCTATCATTCATTAGCAGCATGAGTTTGATTCCATCTTTCAGACTTGCATTCTGCTTCATTCAAGTTCTGTTTGTTTCTTTTTCAAGATGTTTAAATATATATATTTTTTATTATATATTTTTTAAGTATAAAAAACATCAAAGTTTAACATCCCATTAATTTGTGCTTAAGTTGCTAATTTGATTTCCTCAATAGTAGTATTTGGTTTTCTTCAGGATATCATGGATGAACTACTAATGTTCATAAAAATTTCAAAAGTGTTTCAATCATATTTTCCAATTAGACTCAAGCAGCTCCCCAAATTATTCTGTTGAAACTGGGCATTTAGGAAGCTTTGGGGAATGAGGGACAATCAGGCTTAAATAACTTAGGCTTACATTCTTCTGAAAATTATATCCAATGTCTTTTGTGTAAAAACAGTTTTCAACGTACTAGTGGCAAAAGGTCATCTCTCTGCTGGTGACCTTTGGCAACCACCTCTGATACAGCTGATTATCCAATTACTGTGATTAGCCAATCCTTATCTTTCTATTGCTGTTTCTTGGTCAGGTGAATAATAACTTAAAATGACGCTTTTTCACCTGAAAGAAGCGTCACGGTCATTTGTTAATTCACATTGAAAGAAGTAATATACTGAATTTGTAGAATAATTTATATGCATTGGCCATTGCATTGAACTAACTGCAACAGCAGAATTCCAGTTAGGGTTTAAATGGGTTTTCCATGATCTCTTTCTTTTTAAACCTGTAGGTATGGCAGATTTTAATTACCTTCATACAAATTGCTTTGAAATTACTGTGGAGGTAGGATGCGAAAAGTTTCCTTTGGAAGAAGAACTGTTTACAATCTGGCACGAAAACAGAGACGCCCTTCTGAACTATATGGAGATGGTATGGCTCTGCTTTTGCAGACCTTAGTGGTTATGGATTTTCTTCCTTTTTTTTTTTTTTTTTTCCTTCTGCTGATATTCCTTTCTTTGCTGTTTCACCAGTTAGTCATCACTGAGACAGCACTGAGTCAGTCATCACATTTCACCTGCAGCTCTGGGGCCTCTGCTTGTCTGACAGGACACACAGATAATATTTTCGTTGTCTTGCAGGAATGATCGAGCTTAGGGACTGTAAAGGACTTAGAAACAATTCAAAAGGAAATTGTTTGTAAATACTTTGTGCAATATTACAAATCAACTGTCTGAAATTTAATGCTAAGAAAAAAAACCACATAATCAGAAAATTACAAATCATCCTTTCTCTTGAAGAATAAACCAAGAGATACTTTCCAGAAACCTTCTGGGAACTTTTCCATTTTCATATTCCATGTTCCTGGCCTTAAACCCACTGTACAAGAGCACGAGATGAAGATTTGGTTGCAATGGGGAGGTTATAGTTATCTTAATAGAAAGGCTGTTTACTCACTTTCCAGCTCAATTTCTTGATATTTAAAATGATCGGAGGTCTCATCTTCTAAAGAGACAACTGTATGCCTGTAAGCATTAAACCAACCCATTTTAAAGTAATATTATTTTAATAATAAGTTTGAGCTCAGCAAAAACAAATACCTCACTGACAATAAGTAAGTGAACACAGAAGCAGAAGTTGCTCATCTTTCTCTCAGCCATTAGTAGATTAGCTTTCTGCCATGCCTTATTTTGATAGAGTATGCAGTAATTTAAAATTGTTAGGAGTGTTTTTATGGCCTTTCTAAGCAACCTCTTGCTACTTGTGGTAAGTATCATCATTCAATAAAGTCTACAGTACAGACCACCAAACTCATTTCATTTTACAGCTGTCTGATGAAAATGAGTTTTAATGAATCCAAATGGAGCTGGGTTAAATCCATATATATTGCAGTTGAAGTCTTCAAGATGTAAAGATTTTTATAGTGTGAGATACTGGAGAAGTCTGTGCTGGAAAAGCTTTTTGAGTAAATGCAGGACAGTAAGCAAAACAACTTTGTAGATAAGGATGACTGAATTACTCCCGATAAGGATTAAGTCTGCCATAACCAATTCAAACTTTTCTTATTCTGATATATACCAGGCTGCTTGGTGTGTGTACAAATCTACTTGGCTTAACACGCAGAAGTAGTATTCATTTTCATAAACGCTGATCTCTTCTCCCCATTGCTAGTGGTACCAAAACACTCTCCCAAACTTATGTGTCACAGGTTTGAGACAAAAACAAAAATAGTGTATTTAAAGCAAAACAAATCAACAACATTAAAGAAATTTCAATTTTGTCATTTTTATCCCCTCATGTTGTAATTGTGAAATTATTATTGAAGTTGGATGAGGTCATACTACTTTGAGTATGTCTACACTGTAAATTAAATTTGTCTCTGAGATGACTCTTCTGACCAGATATACCCACTATCCATATGATAAATCCTCAAGTGCAATGCTGAAAAGCAAATTGCAGTGCTTCATCATAATAGTTCTTAAGGGACAGTTTTGAAGTCCTTAGACTGAGTTGTTCCTAAATCCTCCAATGAATAGCTCCACTCAATACAGAATAGCTATTTAACAAGAGCAATGACAACACAGTCTCACCTTGAATAAAAACCTGATGTTATTGGACCATACTGAATAATTTTCAAGCTTTATATTAAGAATTACTGTAAAGTTAGATATTTTACTGCTTATTTTTAAACATCTGTATTTTCCACCATTTTTTTTCCATTGTTTTCATACTTTGTTCATCTTTTCCATTCTTCTGTGACAAAGGAAATGGAGAAGGGAAAATAAGAGGAAGAGAAAAAAATCTCAAGTAAAGAACAGCTCAAGTACATCATAGTAGTTCATGGGAAAAACTGAAATGGAATTACTTTTCTTTTAAAAAGTTCACATAAAACTTCCAATATAAAATATTTTCATTTTGGAAAGCTGAAAAAAAAATATCTTTAAGTATTCTAACGTTTTGTTTTGTTTTGTTTTCCTGGTTTTGTTTTCTAGAACTTCAAATAGAATGAGCCGTTTGTGCACCTCTTTGACAGAATTCACATTGCTCTTTAGTTTGTCACCAAACACATTTCTCATCAGCTCAAACAACTGGGTTCTGTGCTTGTAGAGAAGAGAAAAAGGATATTATACACACTGCTATTGTGACATTCTGACATGTAGTGATGTGTAGGCAACATGGAGTTGATGAGTAGCTGAAGATTTCCCTGAACTATCCTTATTCACTGATATTAAATAAGAATATTAACAGGTTCATAACTATATTGTTATATATCTATTTGCATTCATAAATGTTTATTGAAAGTGATTTTAAATATGGCATTAAGGATTGTATATTTAACAATGCTAATACAGTAGCATTACAGTACAGAATTACAGTACATTATTACAGTCACATTTATTATTCTTCTAGAATGCAGGTTATTCTGTTCATATGTTTTTTTTCTCTACTTTAGTAAAAGCATGTCTATCACAAGACAGTTGTTCAATTTTGATTCTTTATCTCTAAGTCCTTTGGGATCCTACTAATACTAAAGAACTGGTTTCTTTGTAAAACCCGCATTAATTGATTCTACTGCCAGCATGGTAGTATACTGTTTGATGAGTAGTATTGTCTGAAAGCTAATAATTATGCATGATTTTGATTTATTTCATACAAGTTTTAATGCTGCACTTTGAGTAAATGGTCATTTACTCAAAAATGGCCATTTACTTCTTGTTGATTTGACTCTGCTCACAGCACCAATGATACCTTTTCACTGTGTGCATCAGATTGTTTTTTACACCCTTAACTTTTCATTTCTTTCTGGTTCTGGATCTATGGCAGGCAATTAGAAACAGTCTTCAGGTACTGTGTTTGGAGCATGAAATGCTACTGATTTGTGCAAAGGGACCCTCAGTGCAATGCACGACCACATACCTAGCCCAGGAAAGCACTCATTCAATTAGCTCTTTTCCTCAGCTCCCTCCGATATGTTGTTATTAAGAAGCGCCCAAAATAGAGAATGTGATCTGAAGGGATGTTAGTACCCAAGAACCTCTGTAATGCACCAAATCTCTTGAAAGTTGTTTCTTCTCTACATGGTTTTCTTGTAGAATATTAGGAGGTAGTAATATAACAAATGACTCCCATCTAACTTTGCTTTGCTTTGCCTTGCCAGGTTCATCGGGGAATAAAAGGAATTGTGTCTGATAAATTTGGAAATCCAATTAAAAATGCTCGCATTTCAGTCAGGGGCATCCAGCATGATGTCACCACAGGTAATATTTTTTGTTCCTGCTTTTTCCTGCTGCAGAGTGAAAGTGTTGAGAAGTGAACCCACAAAGTCTTGTCATATCTGATGGAAATGTCACCTTAATGGAGAATTCAAGGCTCATCTGTGGGTTTGTTTCTAGAAAAGCAGGAGAGAAGACATCAAACTGGTTGTTAAGTGTGTGATGTCTCTGGGATGACTCAGTCCTTGCAGTTAATAAAATCACCTGAAGCTGTCAGCCAGCCATCAAAGACCACACGTATTAGAGAAATTCAGAAATCCACCTTGACATACATATTTCATGTTTGGGGGAATAGATCAATAGCCCTGCTGGGGGGCAAAGTCTACTCTGTCCATCTTGTACTCACAGAGCAGATAAAATTACTTAGTTGAAATATTGTGAAATTGAGGTGTAGAATATGGTCCACACTGATTTTAATAACTGGAATGACTGCAGTGATTGAAGGGCAAGCAACCTCTTTTGTTCATGAAAACAAACAAACAAACAAACACAAAAATCCCTATAAATATATGCAATTTGTGGACAATAATTATATCAAAACCAAAAACCAACCAACCAAAAAGCCAACTAGAATGCTGAATTATGGTCACTGTCACCAGCTGAAAAACATGTATTGAGGCATGTGCAGCTGCAAGTTCTGAGCTTTTAAGCTCTTACTGGAACCAATGCTCTCATTTTATTACTGACTTTAGTGAGAATAGGGTAGGCCGTAGGAGCACAAAACAGAAGACGTGAATGGTAACATTTTACTCTAATGGTAGTTGTTGAATCAATTTGGAAAGCCAGAATAACTTATAATGTAGTGGATGCTTTCCAGCTTTTTTTTTTCCTTTTTTTTTTTTTTTTAACTTAACATTAGAGGGGATACAATAGTGGAGATTATGCAGATTCTTGAGGCTGATGGGAGACTCTGGCATGAATTAGGGTCTTTTTCAAATTTCTTCCCAGACAATGGCTTTCCATTGGCAATGGACATTTAAAGAATTAAGAATTAAATAAAAAATGTGTTTACACTGAAGGAAAAAGGAGAATTTGTTCTTGTGTTAGGTGGGGTTAAGAATGTCATATGATTAAAATGTCTTTTAACTTCAGTGTCAAAAAAAGACAGAAGTTCAATGATGAAAAAAAAACACATTAATGCAACATTAACTAAGTTAAGAAACTTACTATTCAAAATAAAGGAAATATAAAATGGAGAATAAATATTGTGTTTTAAAACTCCTTGCTTTTTGCCTGCAGACTCTAACCTTCAGCTGGAGGAAATTTACACCCGTTTTACACTAATGGAAATTTATACCAGCTGCAGCTTTGACTCCACAGTTTTATGTGCTATAGTGTCTGCAAAGTAATAGAATGTAATATAATAAAAAAAGGGATTTCTTAGCTCTTCAGACATGCTATATATGTATATATATATATATTGCAGCTTGGATTCTGCTTTCACTTTCTTAAGTTTCACGTAGTTTTTCATTCATTTGATTTCTTTGGAGTTATTCCTTGTGCCCTTGGGAAAGCAGTAAGAAGGAAAGCTTCACTTCCTTTTTATACAGGCAGAGCAGTTGCTGAAATTTTGCATGTGAGTTTTACTCCTTTAGCTCCAGTGGTCAGATTTTCACAGGTTGAGTCTCTTTTTGTTATTCAAGTATTTGTGTCTGAACCTTTTTCAAAATTTGAGTTGACCTGATTCTAAGATTCTTTTAAAAACCTGTTCCCTAAATGTTTGTGTTGTCTGTGGATGCATGTACACATGAGTATGTATCTATACAGAAGGAAAGACCAACTAAATTCTGTCTTATGAATTTGCCTTTCCAAAGCTGCCGATGGTGACTACTGGCGACTCTTGCCTCCAGGAACATACATAATCAGTGCCCAAGCTGCAGGATACAGCAGGGTGATGAAGAGGGTCACCCTTCCCACCAAGATGAAACGGGCTGGGCGAGTTGACTTTGTCTTGCGACCTGTTGAGGTTTGGCCTAACAAGCTTCTCCGCCGTTCCATGGAGGACATGCACGACCAATATGACCCACTGGAACTGTTCGATCCTCATGCCCAGCATGCACAGCCTGGGGCTCGGGGAGGGTCACCACAGCCCAGGGAGAAGCCCTGGTGGTGGTCCTATTTCAGCTCTCTAGACCTGCACAAACCTCTCTGGCTGCTTAAACAGCACTGAACGGTGCCATTGTGCTCTGCTCACCTTGTTCTGCTGCCCTTCCACCTGGTTCCAGGCACCCTGATTGTTCTTGGCAATATTTAAATCTGTTTCATGTGAAAATACAATGTTAATTCAAGCCCTCTTACTTCTTTTGTTTTCTCTTCACATACAACTGAGTCTGTTCAAATGTTTTTATATATTAAAAACAATGGTGCACACCCATCCAAAGGCCGGATTGTATGTAGTCTTTTTCATAGTAATGTGCTGTACTTCTGCCCATGTAGTTAATCATCGCATTCATTATTTATTAGGTTCTACGTACCTGCAGGAAAATATTCCTGATCCTTTAATGCATTTTTGTACATGCCTTAATACATTAATGACTGTATACTAAAAACAACTTTCAGAAGCATTCAGAAAACTCTTCTCTTTTTATGTTATTTTAGCACATTAAATTCAGTTCATTAACTCTTCTAATAGAGCTCACAATAATTTCTTAAGTCCATCATGTGATATTAATGCTGATTTTGGGCAGAAAAAGAAATCATTAGGAGTATGGAAATAAATCTTTGTCCGAATAAGCAACATGTTCAGTAGCATGGGGTGCTCACAGACAGGTAAGAAACAATGAAAGATCATTAAATAATATCATATTTTCCCAAGTACTGTTTTAGAAATTATACTTTGAAGACATTAGTAATAAAAGTGATAAATATTCAGTATTCTTCTTTTGAACTCTTTTGCATCACTAGGCAAAATCAAGAAAAATGTTTGTAAAGTAGATTCTGTTCCAAGCAGTGTGAATATCCAATCTTTATGAAACATAAATGTTATTATAATTTGAAGGTTTTTAAGTTCTCAAACAAAGCAAAATACTAACATATACATTTACTGCTGGAAATGTGCACAACTTATGACGTAGAAAAATACATGAGATAATATGAGAGCAATTTAGGTTCAAATGTGATATATTTTGCTAAAGATGTTAACATCTTGTTATCCAGATGTTAACGTGGACTGTCTGTAGTTCAGATGATTGTTAATGGAATTAGTAAACATCAAAGAAATCATTATGTTCTTTTCAAGATAGTTGATTAGGTAAATAGTGGTCTTGTAAGATGCTGCCCTCTCTCAGAAATCCTTAATACCTTTGGATACCCTTAATTTTGATGAAACATGTAGTTTCATCTACAGGGTGCTTGTTTGGAGCTTACAAACTTCCTTCAGGAACTGCTGTATTAGTTGTCTAAATTGCCTTCTGATTTCTAAAAACTTGTTTCCTTATCTTAGGTAAAGAAACCCATATTACATGAATCCTATAGTCCATGTGCACGTGTCCAAACTATAATTGCCTAAGAAGACCCAGGAGATGAATGACTTTAATTCTGCAACCAGATGTTGCACATGCCTAAATACCTTATTCCCTGTTGTAATCTGATTGAAGTTAGGAGTCTGTTGTTCATGTGCTTGAATGTTTGCAGGACTGAAGACTATATAAAAATTAAATAAAACAAATTCATCGCATTAACAAAAAGTAATTATATCAGACCAAATGTACTGCATGCACATTGATGTGTTCCTTTCCCAGGCATGCTAACTTAAAGAAACACCAAATCCTACATATGTCACAGAGAAGCAAGCAGGAGATATACGTTCAGACTATATTTCCTGTAACAGGTATTATTACTGTTTACTATGGTAATGTTTTCAAAGCCACTATCCTGTGAAAACAGTGGTAAAGCTAACAAAATCAGAACAATATGCTAAATTGCTGGCTATTAGCTGTTCTTTTTATGCATGTAATCTCTTGCACACTTAGAAAGATGCTTTCTATAAGTATATCCCAGATTCTCACAGAGCTATTTGGAATTTTTTCAAGTAATCACAGTAAACCCAATCCAATTGAAACGCAAAACAGAATGACTGTGCAGAAAACCCATTCCTTTCCCTGAGTCCCATGCTGAAATAGTATATGGCAGTCAAGACTGTGGAAAGATGATTTCCTGGGAAGATTGTAAAGATATGTTAAGTTTGAGAGAGTGTGAGAAGCAGCTATTCTAAACTACTATATCTCATGTGAAATTGGTACGATAGAAAAAGAGTAGCCTCCCTACATCATCCATAAAAAGAGGTGTCCAGCAGACAGAAGGTTAAGAGCAGACTTCTGCTGGTTCGTACACAGAAAAATGTATAGATGGGATGTATAAAAGTGCATTGAAACCACTATGAGGCTCCTGGGGAAAGGTATGCCTCAGTCTTCTGGAACTACTTCATTTTTCCGTAAGATAAAATCTTCCATTTTCAGCTCCTTAGAAGTGGGAAAGACTGCCAGAATTCTCTGGGTGGCTCTCAAAAATCCATTTGAGTTTAGATTAGATTTAAGATGTATTTATTAGTGTTTTGAGGTTACAAAAAGAAAAAAGAAAACATTGGTCAAAACGAGCTGAAAACAATGCAGCCAAAATTAGTATCACCTTTCAATTTTTATTTGAGATTAGATATAGATATCGATTCAGTTCTACTGAATCTATCTGGGAGAGAAAGAACTGGATTGCATTTGTACCCTGGACTGGATTACAGAAATCTTTAATTCTCATTTCAATCAGGAAATGTGTGGTTAATATCAGATAAGGCACATAAAGAAAAAAAAAAAATAAAAACTAAAATATGCTTTAAAAGATTGTAGTAATGAAATCCAAGCATCATAGCAGCTGTAAGCAGGAGATCTGTAAGAAACACGTGTAAATGAACGCAGTGATCAGCTTTTTCATGCACTTCTCAGGAAGAGGATTATGTGGAGGGGTTCATGGAATATAAAGGTAGGGGCATATTAAATGTTTTCTGACTAGAAAATGCCTCATTTCATTTCATTGAAATGCTTCAGTGAAACATGGGCTCCAACAGCCAAAGTACAAGTATTATAGGAAAGAATTAAAAACCAATTAAAGTTCCCCAACAGTCTCCACCATGCTTAAACCATGCCTTACAGACTTGGATTGGCCTTTTTCCAGAGGAAGACGTTCAGCAGTTAAGCTGTGTTATCAGGAATTACAGTGTGTATTCATGAGACTCCCTATCCTTTTAAGTCAGTGTCTACATAATTTTTTTCAATTACCTTCCAGCCACATATTGAACAGTATTGACATATGTTTTTGTAACATCCTCCTTAATAATTAATTTCCTAGTCTCCATGTTTGAGGGGATCTTCCTACCATGGAGCCAAACTGTTTCTGCACAAAGCAAGAGCATTAATAAACGCTCTAACCTGTCAGCTATCCAGACCTCCTCAGTCTGCCAACAATCAATCTTCCCAACAAGTCAAGGTATGTAAATCTAAATAATACCATTACAAGCATAAACAGCAAAGAGGAAGGTATGTTTATAACATATGTACAATTTATCTTTCATTCTTATTGCAGAAAAAATAAATAAAGAACACATACAGAAAATATCAGGAGATAAATTACAAGTTGCATATATGAATTACACCAAAGAAGCTTTGGGTCTCTTTGTTCCATTCAGAAAAACTTTTTAGATCAACATAATAACAATAAACAAAGGGAGGAAAGCTTGCAGCTGTCGACATTTTCATCTCCTGTAACAAAATGATGTTCCACTGTTGGGCCACCCACACATAGGAAGGAGCATCTTTATTTTCCATGAGACAGAAGAGAACAGCGCTTTAAGCTAACCATCTGAAAACACAAGTTGTGTAAAAATCGCTAACTAAAAAAGCTTTTCCTGCCATCATTTTTTATAGTGCTTATACTGTTCTTGTCCTCTCCATGCCTCAGCTTAACAGCTCAATGAAAGCACTCCAAAGCAATATTGCAGTCTGTTTGGAAGTCCTGCAAACCAGCTGTTAAGCAGGGTTTGCCAGGCCAGTGCCATTTCTTTGTGTCTATCATTCTTGTCTTAGACTGCAATTCAAAAACAAGCCAGAGATGTCTTCAACAGTTACAAAAGTGGCCGTCAAAGAGGAGACAAAACTGTACATGTCTGTGGTGATGGCTGCAGACAGGCTGGAAGGTATCTGTGGTGGGTGGGCCGCCCCCCTGCAGGGAAGCACTGCAGCTTCAGCCTTCAGGAGGCAAGGAACAACAGGGCATGGAGATGTTCGGGTGGCCTGGATGGAAATGTGAGCTGAAGCTGATACACCTCCTTAAAAAGTTCCTGATAGAGGTACTGTCACGCTCTCTTCCTTTGCTGCATAATATTTGTATTTTGAAGTTACCAAAGTTTAAAAGGAGTAGATGGGGTGTCTGTAATACCCTTTCCCTGCTTTGTCTTCACAGCGTGTCGGATGAGAGATTCTGTCTGACATTTGTCTTCTCTGATGTCATGCAGTCTCCAGTAGTGGTGCCAGAGGGCTTTGAGTTGGCTTTCTTGATGGAGCAGCTGGACCTCAGCAAGGAGGTGGGCTGCTTCCAGCCACTCATCGAGCCCTGAGTGAGGGGGTGGAACACCAGAAGGGTTTCTCTGTAGGGGATTTTTGGTGGCCTGTTTCTGGCTGTAGGTCTGTTTGAATGAGTGTTTGATGAATGGGGGATTTTCCCCCAATTTGGCAGCTCCTCCTGGCTCCCACAGCCACCAGTGTCACACAGATACAGCAGCACCGGTGTTGGTGCCATGGCATTAAAAGGGAAGAGAACACACACCAATCAGTAAGTACATCGTTGTACTACTGAGAATGATCTGGATTGCTTTTATGGGCAGAGCTTGGAAGCATAACACTATTTTCCCATCTCTTTCAGAGACATTAGCTGGCTCATAAGGCCAGCTGGAAAAAAAAAGGGGTCATATCAATGAATAGTCATATGAATAATTTTATAAATATAGGAAATACAGGAATTTTTGACAGGTATTTGTTGCTGCGGTGTCTTGTGGAACTGAATTATGGGAAGACAAGTAGCATATATATATATATTATTATTATTTTTACATCAGTAATTAAACTTCGTTATCAGGAATTATTTTAAGTGATGGGAGAGGAGTCTTCAAGGTTAAATATTCCTCTAAGGAATTATATCACCTTCTAACAACAGGGGCAAAATTCACTAAGCTAAAATAATAGTGGTAGTGGATGCTGACATTGTTTTTACTTTCCATCTTTGAAAATGGAATTTAAGTACTTTTAGTGCACTCCATAATGTAATGCACACTCATGCCTTTCAGTTTTCTTTGTCTGCCACAAGATATATACTGTTTATTTTCATGCAATTAGTACTGGCATTGCTCTACACTGGATCTGATTAAGCATTTTAGGATGTTTTCTGCTTTAACAAAAAAAAAAAAATACTAATTTAATGAAATTTGCAAGAAGGAGGGAGTGGAAAGTTCCATTCTGACAAAGTCAGGATATTTCATTTTATATGATTCACACAGAAACACAATTCTGAAAGATCAGTTTCCTGCAGGATTGCAACTTCATTTTACAACTTGTAGCCAGTTACATTCTGAAGAGTATTTTTATAATTTCTACTCTTTCTCTTTTATGAACTGTAATTTATTGTGTGAAAAATAGGTTTGTTTTTCACCTCATTAATAATTGTTATTATGCATAATCTGATAAAAATACTAATTTACAGTATTTGATTCATTTTACCATTTCAGGGAAAGGTTTTTCCTGCAAAAGCTGTTAACTTCTCATTAAAAATTCACCAAGGAGCCTCAGACCTGTCAATTTAGTACATACTATGCAATATATGCCTAGGTACTACCATTTATCCTACAGCTATACGTATAAAAAATGCGAGCAATGTTACAACGATTAAACCTTAAGCAGGTGAACGAGTAAATTGACAAGAAATTTTAAGAACATAATTGTCATTTTTGGCACAGAACTTCAATAAGTAAAAACTCTGAATCTGCCTAACTTTAAAAGCTTTGTTTTTCCTAAGTTATAACTGTCGATATGCCATAGCTATTTTAGCTTTGCTGCTTGGCTTACCCAGCAGTGCAGTGGGGCAAGCATCATGACTGTTTCACACTGCATCATGTGAACATCCCGCATTAGTTTTGCCTGTTGCTTCCCTCTGCTGCTGAGTGCAAGCACCTGCCACAGGGTGCAGAGGCTCCACACTGCATCACCCATGCAGGGCAGTGGCTGTCCCATGGTCAGGGGTCTCTTTTCCACTATGCACTTTGAATGAGGATAGTTCAGCTCTAGGAGAGTGTTCCTGCTCCTGCTCCTCATCTGTGACTCTCATTTTCCCTAACTTTAATGTTAATTAATTTCAATTCTAATGATTGCTTGCAATAAAATACTTCCAAAGGCACTAAAGGGGCTGTAATCTTGTAATCTCTAGCACATTCAGCACATACTTCATACACTTAAGTGGAAACTCAGTCTCTTGGTTTTCCTTCATTTTAGTGTACAGATCAATGAATTTTGCACCGAGTGATGTGCCCTGTGTATTATGAGCAGGTATTTAATGTGGGATTTGGATTCCCCTAAATTGCAGGGCCTTAGAAAATAAGGTGTTGCAATGATGAGGATGAAGTTTGCATGTGAATTTACTTAAGTAGGTCTGAGGTGTTTTCTACTGTGTCCTGCTGGCAGTCCTTTGGGAAAACTGGCTGGTGACAAAGCTAAGGGTATTTAAGGCTATGCATGAAGGTGATAGAATGATGATTGGATCTTATGGCTTTTGGGCTTTTTCTGTGCTGGGTCTACTGTAAAAAAACTCTAACTATCCCGTTTACATTACCATATAGAGTCAGTCAAATGGAAACCAATGATGGCTCTTCCAGAATGCATTTCTCTTAACTTTTGTTTCATTTGTTAACCAGGAAGCTAGCTGAAACAGCCCTGTGCTTATTCTTCACTCAGGTACATGCAGTGGTTACTGTAGCCTGCTGTCCTCAGGTACAAAATAATATTTGTTTAGGTCCAATAGTAGCCATCCATTTTAAAATTATAATTCCTATTAAACTTACATGTGTAACAGCTAATGCAGATGCTACCAGTAATACATGATTAATGATGAGTAGACTGGTGAAACCTATGTAAGTCATATTAATAAAAAATGACTTCAGAATTCACTGTTTTATTCATCTTTAACAAGAATAAAGATAACATTTGTCATCAGAAAATAAAATTTCATAGATAAAAATCACAGACAAGTGTGCAGCAGTATATTGTAGAAAGCAGTGCACTGCTAACTAAAACAAAAACAAGACAGCATAGCTCTTACGCTGACATTAACTAGCATTTTATGTCTGTAATAGTATTTCAGCTAAATATATACTTGAACCATATAACTCAGTATTCAAATGAGTATGATTAAGTCATACCTTGGATGTTTCAGTCAACTTTAATGTCAGTCACAAATGTAATTTTAAAATAGTCCATAAATCTACTTTCCCTGGGGAAAGAAGACAAAATACACTTGTGTGTTGATATGGCTGCATCCACAGGCAAGCTCTTGCTGGCTCAACTGGAAAATAGTAACGTCTACTGAGACAGTCAGGTCAGTGGAGAGGGATGAAGGAAGCTCTGGTCTGAATCACACGAGTGGTCATCTCCATGGGGTGCTCCCTGTGGATGGCAGCTGATCCTCCCCAGCCAGGTGGGAAAGGCCATGACCATGGAGCCTTTAAAGGATTTTTTTTTTTTCTGGACATCAGCAGCTTCAGTCAGGGCCTGAATGTGGCTGCATTTGGTTTACAATTTCATTGCTGTAAACCACTTCCCCCAAGAAAAGATGCTTAAACTGATCTGGTATGTTACCAGCACTTTGGGGAGAGCAGAAGAAAGCAAGATTGTTTTGTTTGTGCAGTGTTCAACTGGACTGATAGAACACCCTCTTGTCAGGGCTTAGTTTTGGATGGCATCATGCCTTGCTGCCAGGGCTGGGATAACAATGAGACAGGTTTTTGGGTGTCTCCGTGTCTCTGTGCCCATGACATGAGTCCTTCTTAGGCTTTAAGAGATCTCATGAGCTTTTATTAACTCACAACAGGCTTTGCTCTTTAAATGAAAAGCTGGACTGAAAAAAGGATTTTATATTTACTAAACACAAACATCAAAACCCAGAACTCCAAAAATTAGAATGCTCATTTTGAACATCTCTTAATTTACACACACAATATACATACACATGAATGCATGCACACAGACTTAGAGATATATTTATATAAAATGCATACATGAACATTAATGACATAAATTACATTATTATACTACTCAATAATTAATATACTATATAACATACTACTCATTAGTTTTTATTGGCATCAAAAATATATTTGACCCACTGAAATAAAAATATTGCCATTTTTTCATTGGTTGTGATTTTTGAAGACATGATAAACATGCCTTGTTTCAAACCAAAACAAGGCTTCAAAAACAGGTGAATCATGAAACCTAAGGTGTTTTCCTCGTGAATTTATTAATTTTAAACTGAGTGAAACACTGATGTGGCCAAAATATGGATATGTGCATTTCCTGCCAAAAATTACTTATGTAAAAGTGATTTAGTTAGCTCTGTTGAGTTTATTAATGTAAAATATCAAATGTTGGCAGCTCACAAGGTACAATCTTTCAGTAACCAAACTGCCAATGAAATCAAAGGTTAAACTTCAGTAGTCTAAAGCAGTGGTAAGGCTTAGTGGTTAGAGCTCATAGGAGCAAACAAAGCAGAGACATGGCAACCTAAAATGACACTATTATGTGGGTAATATAATGCTCTAGGCAATGCTGCTGCCCTCCAGTAAGGAACTAGGAAATTGGAAGATTGCTTTGACAAAATATCTATTCTTTTGCTGATGTTAGGGAAGGAAGGGAGAAAGGAGAAACTTACATAAAAATTTGAACACAGACCAGTTTTTCTGGTCACTGCAGCTTGTTGAAATCACTAAGGATACATTTGTCCTATTTGTGTAGAAGGCATGTAAAAAGCCGTTTCTGACTAGGAGGCCACTTCATTCCAGTCATAGGAATTAGACAAGTCCAAATTTTGAATTCTTGGAACCTTTGCTACTCGCATCTCTGTAACAAAAGTCTTCAGGATACTTTTCTTCTAATGTTAATAATGCTCACATAAATATCTGCTTGTCAGCTTGCTCAAAAGCATCAGTCTTTGCATGCTCAGGGATAAGACTCCTATTTCAGTCTCTGCTGGGATTCACAAATTGGATTTTCCTCTTACTATCTCCCCTGAAAGATTTGGTCCATTCAGCGCTCAGGTTGCTCATCTGTGTCAACTTTCATTTAAATCCCAACTAGAGAAGGCAGAGCCATGTCTTCAATAGCCCAATGTTAATATAGCTACTACACGTTCGGCTATTCCCTTCATGAAAATTGCTTTGGTCCCATATTTTCCCTCTAACTGGACCATTTTTCTGATCACTAAGCCATGCTGGGTAAACTACTTGATTTTACTTAAGCTTTTTCTATGAATATGTTTTCAACAAAAAAGACAAAAAGACAGAAGAACCATATATCATGGCTCTCTGTTTTCAAGGGGTTGTTCACTCAGTACAGTGTGTTGAATACACTTATCAGACTGGACATGTGAGGACTTGGAGTACTTGCAGAGAGATTCACCTCGCCAGAATTTAATGTAAATGTGTGTGACCAAGATAATAGCTGTAGGCTTAGTATATAGTTAATGCATGGAATTAAACATTTTTAACTGTCTAACCTAGAGGTCTGCTTCATGTCTTCTTTGAAAGAGGATGGATTGGCCCAAAAGTACATGCATTTCTCTCCATAGGCTATGAGTTGAATAACTAAGATATATATATATACACCTTTGTACCAAAACCAACTGGGTCCTAAGTAGGGAAAAAAACATTTTCCAACACATGGACTCTTTCTGGCACAATTCTTGGCATACACAGAAGTAGGTGTAGAGTTTACTGGAGAACTTTACTGACTAAACTAAGAAATCTGTAGTCTTCAAATACCTAGGTGTTAGGCAACATTTGAAGATCTTGTACTTCAATGGATACTGTCAAACTGTACTGAGGACCATTTCAAGTCCTTTTTATATCACTTTATCATATAGAAAGATACGCTTATACGTAAAAAACTCTAACAAAACCCAGCCATAAGTACAAAGCATATATGCACTGGTAAGAGAACACAGCTTGGTCTAATTTATGTTCAATCAATATAAGAAGAAACAGACCTTAGTCTTTGTGTCTTACCATACTTGCTTTTTAATGAACGTGCAAACTGGTACTCAGTCTGAGTTCAGAGTATTTTACAAGTCAAGAAGCATTTCTTCAAATTTTGCATGAAAATGCTAAATGATTGGTTGGAAAAGCATTTGGAGTAAGACTCAACTGTTAGAAATATTTAGAAGACACGGTGAAGGAACAGTAAACCCAATCTTTTCATTGCATAGCTAGCGTATGTACAACCACATTCTCATTTAGCAGAGGTAGGGTTGTTTGCTGGTTTTGGCAGATACTTTTTGACACAATCTTGAAATTCTGTCAACTATTGTACTTAGCTTTTTCTTACACAAAAATGACCATTGCAAATTGAAAAATCAGGTAATGCTAGAGATGGGGAAGATCATCCGGCCTAAAAGGTCTGCTTTTTAGAAGATCTTCAGTGTTAAGATTGTGGGTGCAGTCATGAACACTATGTAACTTTCTAGATTATCCAGAAGAGGAATCATTTTTTAAATATATCAGCCTACTGTTTATTTTTTTCTAAGGAAGAAGAAAAGACTTAAGAGACACACCTTGGGGTAGAGTAAAGGACAATGACTCTTCTGCTTTCCTCCTACTGCTGCTGCTATCTATCCTGCTTCTGTTCTGCTGCAAAAGGGAGAAAGTTGTGGCATGGCACAACACGAGGAAAAAGAGAGCTTTAGAGAGTTCAATGCAGCTTTGGTTAGAGAACTTCAATGCCCACATGTACTTGGCTTAAAGATAACTTAGGAACTCATCATCACTCACTTCACATAGTAGTTTTCAGCATAACCATGCCATTAAATACATCCTCTGCCATCAGTGATGACTGAAAAGCTGTTTGTATTGAGAGGTAATTGCAGAGATTTGAAGCTGGTGTAACACAAGACAGTTTCCTTCTATTTTGTCTATGTTAAAAACACAGAAGGGTGGTGCTGGCCTGCTCCTGGCAGTTTGTTTTATAAAAATAAATGTTGTGGTTAAATGGACAGGAAATACAATGAGGAGCTGAGGACCAAATGAGAAATGTCTCCTTGTTGAGAAATGCTTTTGCAATCTTGACTTTCTTTTTGTAAAGAACAGCAGTCAACCTTGCAGTGCACAGACTGAGACAAGAGACAGCACAACCCTTTGGGGCACGTGGTAGTAGTCCTTATGAGGACTCAGATGTATTTGGTATGATGCCCTAATAATCGACTAAAGTAGCTAAACTGCCTTATCATGCTGGAAAGAGGATTGCTTTCCTGTTCCAATAGCAAAAACAATGCTGAACATTTATTTTTTTTCCCTTTTATCATTTAGATTTAAATTCTTCCATCCTCAGTTACCTTATGTAATTCATTCCTCTGTGGATGATTCCGGTCAGCTAAACTCTAGAATAAATAATAATAAATAAAAATAAAAATTGTACACCCTTCCCTGGAATTTTTCAAGTGTCTGACTAGCTAAAACAGCATTGACCTTGGAGGGGTGGACCAAGGAAATGGCTCAAGTCTTATTTCTTTAGATAATGTTGTGAAGACTGGGATGCCTATACGGGCCGATGATGCAGGATATTGCATCAGCCAAATGTGAATGCTTTTCTTTTAATTAATAATGCCAGCAGGAATAAGCTACCAGAACTTCTGCTCATAAACTTTCTGATTAAATGACACCTTTCAGAAGCAACCGTACTCCACCATGACTATATGGGCACCAGTAACATGCTTGTCTTTAAAGGAGATATAACTGTAGATTTGGGGTCTTGGTCATATTTGGAGATTTCTTTTGAAATTGCTATCTTCTTTTATGACTGCAGAGTGACTCCCAGAGATGCATGAACAAAGCAAATATTCCAATAACATAAGAATGCAATAGCAGCACAGAAGAGCAGCAGTGAGTACTGATTACTCCATGACCACAGGAACCCAGGCTGCCTGTTGTCTCTTCATTTGTGACACAGTAGAGAATTCCCACAAAGATTCCCACATGCCCAAGAAGGACTAAACACACTGTAAAGTTGCCTTCTTACTGGGAGCCTTAGCAGAGTTTCTTTCTTTTGAGATCTTTCTCTCTCTCAAATTTTGATTGAAATTGACCAAAAGTCAGGAGTTGTAGATATAATCAAATACAAATACCATGAGTATATCAAGGTATTTTCCTGCAGAAACCAGTGTAATACTCTTACAAATCCAAAAACATTGCTGGGAATCTAGGATCTACCAAGAAGTTATGAATCCATGTGCTCTAAACTGCTCCGCCAGTGATACAAAAATAAAAAGCCAGAATGAGCTCCCTTCAGTTTACAAGCAGTGATAAATGCAGTAGAAGCCACTTAATTAGTCTATGATAAATTGCATGTCCAATTAATTGTGATGATTGCCTAGGGGGCAAAAACCAACTCAAGGCAGTCTGATGACTCCAAACAACACACTAATGGCACACTTTACTGAGCATTGGAGAGTCTCTTCCCATGTCCTTCCTGCAGTTGTCGGTAGCTGAGTCACAACTGTTAACAGCCAGGGATGTATTTGCTTGCACCAGCTTTGCCCCAGTTTGACCTTTTGTTCATTTTATGCTGGTTAAATGAATCAATATTCTCTTAATACAGTGTTTCCTTTCATCCTCCTAGTAGCAGTGCGTGGTTATACAATGAACTTAAAATGCAATTAATGAAATATTAAATGAGTGCAATAGGCTTCTTTAGCCCTCAGAGTTGCAGGTGGGAATTGGGAGGAAAGACATTAAAGGTAAAGGAGGTACCTGAATGTTAAATAAGTGTAGATCTAGGAGATTCACAAATTTATGTACAGATCCTGTGAAGCATGGCCATTGCCAGCAAAGTTGTACCAGTTGGAGTGAAAAGGTGGTTTTAAAATGGTTTTGCTAAACCAGTGACAAAGACCATACAGAATTTGCTGTTTCTGTTTTAAAACAGTAAATGACCTCACAGGGCAAAGTCAGGTCCCAAATGTGCCATCTGCATGTTTGCGGTTTGTTTACTTTATACATGATTGAGTTTAGTGCTCATCTTGGCCACTTTTACATAATGATGTTATTATAACCACATAATTAATGTTTTTAGTGTTTAGCAGATGAATGAGATACAAAAAGAGAGAGAAAAATATCAGATGTATAGATAGAATTTATTTTGACATGCCCACTAAGAGCTATGATAATTAATATATAATTTAACCTACATATTTAGTGTTAGCTTACGATGATAATAAAGACGGTTCACAGACCTTTCCTGGGATGTTAATGAGTGAGTGAAAGTAATTCTTTTGTATATTTGTTTCCTCACACTTTTTTTTTTTTTTTTTTTTTACTCCCAGATATTAATTTCCAAAACTTCACATAATTTCAGCAGGAAGTAGATATAAAGTGGCACATGATTAAGATAGGCAAAAATATTTCACTTTATCTGGGAAGCAGTTGAAGGATCTCATGGAAATTTCATGAAAGGCCTGTTTTTGAAAATCTTTCAATTTTTATTTCTTTATTTATTTATTTTCAGACCTTCTACTCCTACAAACATCTAAGGGACTTATACTTTTTCCTCTTATTTGGAAAGCTAACCTCTCTGCAAACACGTTGAGCAGAAACACATGGAGAAAATACGTGATGTTCTTCTTGCTCCATGAAAAATTATGAAGTGGAGGTGAAGAATGTGAGCTCAGTGGGGGGAAGAAGAGGTCAATGAGAAATTTGTCCCCGTTTCAAATATTTGCCCATCATAGACTAGATTGGGCAATGCTCTTCCCAGGTCAGGATCATAGAAATGTGTCTCCAGTGATTTGACATTAGCCTCTCTCTTGAGATGGATTTGTCAGGAATTCTTGTAGTTCTTAGAGATACTTTAAGTTGCGAATGTTCAGATAAAGAACTCCATACATTCACAAAAATCAAGTCCTACTAACTTCTGTAGCAATGAAAAAGCTGGTGTATGCTATTAAGAAAGTGCTTTATACGAATAATTTTGAAGTGGAGTTATTAATGCAGACAGGTCTGATGGTGAAGCAAACCGCATTTGGCAGCAAGAACATTTACTAAAAATGTCATTAAAGAATTTAGGCTGTATGCTACCAAGTATTTTGTAACTCCCTCCACTGACTTCTTGGCCTCTCTTTTTCTTTCATGTCTGTTGAGTAACATGAGGTTGTTCACAAACATTGGAACTTAGGAAGTCTGGCTTCTCACTGCTGTTTGTCTAAAGGTTTGTTGGCTTTGATACCTAAGAAGAAGGAAGTTCTACCCCAGCCCATGCCCCATTTTGTGCATTTAGCCATTTCCTAAGGATTTTCTTTCAGGGAGGATTTACAGTGTGAAACAAGAGGTAGGGATTTTGCTGTAATTATTTCCTAACAGAGCTAATTTTACATCTTTTTTTCTAATAATGAATGACAATTTTCATATTTTAGAAAATTTGAGATCTCTTCCAATGTACTCCTGACAAATTTATATCAATACAATTAGATAATTTTGCTAATTTTCTCCACTAAGTTGTAAAAAGAAATGGACAATAGGCTTTAATATTCATGTAGAATGATACCACAGCATTCATTTTCTTAGAAAACCTTTAAAAAATAAACCACGTGGGATACATTTCATCAAACACTGTATGTCATCATGTCATTAATGTCATCCTCAGAAAAAAATGCAGCTTTTAGCATGACATTTCTATCTGAAATGCAGCAGTGAAATGAAGTAGCTAATTCTGGAATGAAATCCAGCATCAAAAGCTGATTTACTGGGACAAGAAATTACCACCCGGGCAATCTTCAGGAGAGACTGGGAATACCAGTAGTAACCCTGTATATAGCCTTCAGTTTTATTTAAAAATAGGTGAAGTGATCCTACTGTTCTTTTGAAATTTATGGATGTCATAAACCCTTAAATGTACCAAGGTTTCTTTCTGCCATACTGCTGAAGACTTGCTATAAATAAATAAGCCCACATAGCTTAAATCAGAAAGTGACAAAGTAATTCAAATGAAAAAAAAATAATAATATTCACCTTCAGCACCTGAAATCTAAGCAGAAGGAAGTAAATTGTGTGTATATATATATATATATATATGCATATATGTGTTTATGTCTGTATATCTCCACTGGCTATTGGAGGCCTTTGCAAGGCCTAGCACTGAACTCACCACTCACTGAACTTAGGGCAAGAATCTGTAAAGATCCGAAGCCAGACATCTTCATTTAGGTCTGTGAACTGCCTTTCATGCTCTGTACTTACAGTAGATACATTACCTCAGCTTCCAACACCTAATTTTTAATCATGGACATTCCCAACTCCTTAGTGAGTGCTGAAGGTGCAAGTTGTTTCTTCTGGCAGCTGTATGGCTTCCTCTCCTTAGGGATTACAATCAGACCCTTCCATAAAGGTAGGTTACTTTGTTCAAAATCTTACTGGAATTTGGTGCTGACATCATCGTAATCCTCCCAGGAGCTGGAGCCACCACGCTGGAGGCTATCCTGTCCTCAGGGAGGCTTCATGTGGGCATGGAGAAGGGGACAGGCATGTGTCTGACAGTCTTCCCTAGGAGGAATTCAGTGTGTTCTGTTTGAGCAAAATACTTATGGAGTTGCAATGCCAGAGGGAGAAAGAGGAAATATGGGATTGCACAAGTAAGGACACTCAAAGAAGTGAGACCAGGTCTGGAACCAGTCCAGCTGGGACCAGTTCCAGGTCTGTCCACCTTTACTGGGGAACCACAGTTAACAGTAGCAAGTTTTCTGGGATGCGACACCTGTACCCACACTTTGTGCAGATTAAAGTTCTCCATCTTCCAACTGGGACAGCCAGATTTGTACATATTTTGGGGAGTTTTCAGGAGCAGAACTGCTGGGGCATTATGCGTGTTGACAGAATTTAAATGTTTCCAGTGGCAGCCAACAAGAGGGCGGTGGTTTCAAGGAGTGAAATTTGAGTAAACTCACTCCAAGCCTACATTCAATTCAGGAGTTTAAAACCCTCTGTGGATATTGGCCTATACACAAAGTTGCTGGACTGTGCTTTTGCATAAGATCCTGAGTGACTTTGTAAGCATTCAGCAGCTTCCAAATCCCTCACTTTCAACAACAGTGCTCTTTGTACTAAAAGTTTTGTATATAAAGCCATATCATGGACTAGGATTTGAATACACTCAGAAAAGTTCCACATAATGGCATCTTAATGCCTAGAGAAATGCAAAATTAATATACTGAAGTTCTCCAGCAGCAGTAAGAGTAAAAACAGAAATATGTTTTTATTATGATTTTTTATTTTTATTTTTTTAATCATACATTCTGTTTTTTAGACAGGCAAGGGAAAATCTTCTCAAGCTGTAAACTCAGCGTCCCTGGAGTGAATAGGGTTCAATGTAGCATGGATAATTTGTTTGCTTTGCAATTATTTTCCGTCAGTGGAGACAAATTGATTTGTACAATAAAATTGATGGTCACTGCACGGCAGCTGGCTTTCTAAACTGGAAAAGAGTTTGACTAGGTTAAGTGAGTACCATATTTTTTGGAGTACCAGGGTGTCCTATTGTACTGGCAAAACTTGCAGCAATTTTAGGGCTTGCCAGTTATTGCTATATTAGATTCAGTCTTGCAGAATGCCAGAATTGGTATTCTTAATACCACTGTGAACAGGAGCATTGCTACTTTACTAATGGTCTGCTTTGAAAGTGATTTCCAACAAAACAGAGATCAAAATCCTGGAAAATAAATTGATAGGGGAGCAGATGAATAGGTAGGAAGGAAACAGAAATAATTGCCTCTAAACTGTCTTTTTAATTATTGAAGGAAATTAGATGTTTTAAAAAGCCAGAATTGAGAATGCTGAGCAGCGTGAGCATTTCTACCAGAGAACATGCAGCAAAAGCTTTATCTTGAAGTGAAATGCATTTCCAGAAAATGTGGGTAGAGGAAGCAGAGAAAAAATGACCATTTTGCGCTTTAAGTAGAATATTTGGGTGAGTTTGTCGAAATATAAATATTTAAAGCCTGATAATACTAAGCAGATATTGGCATCCAGTTTTTAGTTTTTCTGTTAAAAAAAAAAAAAAGATTTGGCTCGTCAAAATCCCTAGCAAATCTTTAGTGGTCAAACTCTCAGTATGATTATGAATGCTCTAGTACCTGCTAAGCACCTATTTTGTGATTCCCAGCTTGAAATGAGGCTTTGATTCCCTGTTTCACAACACTGGGCTAATCGAGACATACTGTCATATTCAATCTATAAACAGAATATGCCCCAGAAGATATCAGACCTAAAAGTTCAGTAAATTGCTCCGGTTAAACTCCACTTGGATGTTCCAAGTGTTAAATCTCATTGCAGACATCAGGATTAGATTAGCGATACTGTCAGTTTTGCAAAAGTCCAAGATCAGCACTAAGTAAGGGAGAAGTTTGCTAAGACAGGCTAGTTTCTCTTTGCCCAAAAATAAAGGACCGGGGAAAAAATGATACTGTATGGTTCAAGCACATTTGTCTGGGCTTAATATGCAAGGTAAACAAAGCACTCTGTGCACCGATCAAAGTGCAGTTCTGGGGGCCAGTGGCATGATCTTTAGGTGTGAGAAAGAAAATTTTGAGGAAGAAGGTCACATGTTTGAAGGTCCAGACGATCAGGCTTTGGCTTGACCTCTTTGCTTAACTGGGAACAGCCCTCCCCAGC
This sequence comes from Anser anser, assembly GCF_964211835.1. Taxonomy (NCBI): domain Eukaryota; kingdom Metazoa; phylum Chordata; class Aves; order Anseriformes; family Anatidae; genus Anser; species Anser anser. The sequence continues at coordinate 68,068,709 of NC_139724.1, forward strand.
TACTCATGTGAGCGGGGTTCAGAGGTTACCAATTACTTAGGGAGGCTGAGAAAGTTGTATGGAGCTGCTTTCAGCTGCCATTTCACATTAGTATCAGGTCACTTGCAGGTAGGCCTTTGTGGTTAATGCTGCACTGATGGTCAGTGATGGTCCTCAGCTTGCAATTTCTGCAGCAGCAACATAGCATCTGTCTGCCCAGAGCTGCTCAGCAACCCCACACATCCACGGATCGCATAGCTGCACCCCTGCTATGTGGGTGTTTTTTTAACTGCTTAGCTGTTGGACTGGTAACATTTTTCTCACTTTTTCTCATCATTTGCTCTCTCTGTGTCTCTCTCTTTTTTTTTTCTTCCTCTGAATGTGTCAGGGTCATCAATAGAAATGAGGGAAATGCTTTAATAAGTTGCAGATATTGAGATGATTTGAGCCGTTTCTGGTAATTCTGTCTTACAAATCTTAAAATAATATATGTGCCTGCACACAATTAATTAACTAACACTAACAAATTAAGCAAGGGTGACTTAGAACCTTATGATGCTAGAAGTATATAAAAATGCCTTCAATAAACATCTTGCAAGTCACATTAAATATCTGAAATTTAAACTAAAGCTTTTAATTGAAGAGCTTATTGCATTTTCCAACTTTTGAAGCTAGAACTACTCTTAGAATTTATCTATGGGGGATAGATTGTGTCAAATGAGCTCCCTGAGGGAGCTCTTGTGCTTTCCTCTGAAGTTGCTTTCTGGTAGTGACAAACAGGATATTGAACTACCCAGGCCTCTGGTTTGATCCGGTATGGAAATTCCTATTCTTTCTGTTTCATAAATAGGATTTGGGGGTTTGGAGTTTTTGCTTTGTGAAAGTCACAAAATCAAGAATGATCACACTTTCCTAACACAAGACATATTTTCATTCTAAAAATGAGCCAGTTTCCTTTCAAAAATAAGCCTGGTTTTGATTACATATCCTTTTACTTTCCCTGGAAAATAAGTACATTTCTGTTTGGAAATATTCACATAAATGAAGAAATTTTCTAGGAAATGAAATGAACCAATCTGAGTTTACAATGAAAGGCAAAAGCAGCCTGGCATTAGATTTTGAATATACTATTTCACATACCCTTCCCTCACATATATTTTTAGTCATTTATTTATGATTTTTTTTAATTTTTATTTTTTAATTTAAAAAGCTCCCAGAGTGTTTTGCAGAGGGAACTGAAATGCAACTGGGATTATTTTATCCTTGATTTACACCTCATTTTATTCTTCTCTTCCTCTTAACAGTTAATTCACCTCTAGGGTAAAAGGTGGTAACTGTTAAACAGTTTTTCACAAAATAAATACATGATTCCCACAACTTCTCAAGTGTCATTTGGTGCTACAAGCTTACTGTAAGTCATATTTTCCATACAGCAAACAGGCAAGTATAAGCACTAGTGCTTTCAATATATGAATTATAGAGTTGGAATATCTTGGTCAGACAGCATGTCATGTTGCATGGCAGAGATTTTGACGTATTTGGGGAAACATTTGCAATATACTCATTATTTTTTCAAAAGCTGGTCTTTTCTCTTTCTTTGAGATTGACATCTTTTCCCCAACAAAACAGCTTTCCCTTTGAGTAGGCTTTTTCTTCCCAGAATTTGTATTTTGTCATCCGTTTACATTGATTTTTTTTCTGCCACCATGTCTGGAAATTCAGTTATTCCTCATTTGCCAGCACATAATATTTACTTTGCTGCAAAAATTACACATGCACAATTTGATATGTTTGGTATTATTGGTATGCTAGTACATATATGTGGTATAAGAGAGCTACTATTTACAACATAATCTCATCTGTACATCCTGAGAATTACCGGACAGTTACTAAGACATGTAAAAAGTACTAGTGACAGCTGAGACTCAGAAAACATTATTTGCTGCATGTAGACAAGTCTAAAGAAAATCTTAGAGTTTTGAACCTGTTGCCATTAAATGTAGCTGGAGTTTTCCCACTGGCATTAATATTATCAGACCAGATCAGAGATTTGCAGTGACTGTTGTTATGCAAATAAAAACTGTGAAACTTGTAAAGATATGTTTCACCATGAAATTAACAATGGGCATTGATTTTCTTTAAAAATACTACATATGAATTTAAATCTTGATTCTGACTCATACCACTGTATAGGTTCTTACTTAAATATATACAGTGAAAATCTTCCAGTTTGTTTGGCATGAGAATTGTTGTGTTTTTTTTCAGTGCACCAAATGATTTTTAATGGGGTGGTAATTATTTTCCATTTAACTTTTAAATAAATGTGATTTTTCTTCCTGAAAAATTCCAGTGGTATTTTCACTGTTAAGAAAACCTTAACTGGCCAATCTTTGTGAGACCTGCTACTGTGAGTTTAGTAAGAGAAGTGAGTTTATACATTGATATAAATGGAATTAGAGCCACTTAACTTGTCTGTGGCTAGAATAATTCAATTTTCATAGAAAAAAAAAAAAAAAAGAAAGGAAAAAAGAAAAACAAGACAATTCTCAAAAAGGCCAGGATATGATTTTCAATATATTTTATAGGGCCTGTAGGCTTGTAATTGTCAAAATTGTAATGTCTATAGCTATTATACAGTATAATGTAATAGATGTTTTCAATAGGGTTTACAAATGATAAAGAAAGGAAGTGCAAGGAAGGTTTGTTTTAAGTGTTCTAGATCCCATGATAAACTGCTGCTCAGTGCACCAACGCTGGGAAGCTCCCGGTGGGCAGTTGGATGCCATCCCAGCAGTTGGCCAGAAACCTAACCCAGATGGGAAGGCATGTGCAGTGAAGTCCCATCCTGGTCCTTTCCTTGCAGACCTGGCACCACCACAGCAGACTCAACCCATGCTTCAAAATCTTCTTTGGAAATTTGAAGTTGATCATCATGATCCTGCCAATGTACGTGTATGAATAACCCTTCTCATGAAAAATTCCCACCGAGTTCAAGGGGACCTATTAAGCAAGTGTGTTTGTTCTTCTGCAGAAGTGTTTTCCAATTTCAGTCCTCACTATCAAATGCAATTCAAGGCATCACATAAATTTCAGGTAGAATGTGGAGAATGCTGAAGAGGTGAATAGCCAGGAAAATATTCCTGGAAAACAGGGCCTGCAGAACAGATTTTTCAGCTCATTACTTGCTTGGATTGAGTCCAGACAAGGCAGATTGCTGCATGGAAGGAGAATGAGTGGGATTTAGCTGAAGATGTGGATAAAAACTGAATGATTGGATGGAAGAGGAGGAAGAATATAGAAAGCAAAGAGAAAGTACATGAAACTTGAGATATGTTTTGGATGAGTATTAGAAGCATAAATACCAAGATATAACAAGTAGAGATGCAATTCAGATGCTTTACAATAGACGGAAGATGTTGTTTCTATCTGTTTTATATTATCCTCTGTTAAACAGAACATTTGTTAGATTACATGCCCTATTATGCATAAGCACAATATTGAAAGTAATACTATTGTAAAATATTCTTCTGTATTTAATGTTAAAACATTCTTTTGCTCCTTTATTTATAGTTATTTTATATAATGGAAAAACTGTGATCTGGGCTTCTTTGTGAGTTGTATTTTGTATTGGGAGTGGGGAGGAGGTACTTAATGCTAACATCATTAACTTAATAAGACCTTCTTATGCTGTGTGAAAGTCAGTGTAAGAACATAATAGTATGCTTTATAAGAGTATGCTTTAAAGAAATCTCTGTCAAAAAACACATTTCAGTGCAGTATTTCAGAGAGAAATGTTTCTAGCAGAAGAGTCTAGTAATAATTAAGGGAAGATTGCAAATTTAGTGTGATTCTATGATTCTGCATGATATGGTTGACAGGGATTTCATTAATTTAGCTACTTATGAAAGAAAGAAAAGAAAGAAAAAAAATAAAAAGGTAGAAGGATTTCTTAAATGTATTACCAGATATAATTGCAAATACTGGAGCCAGTTGGGTGGTCTCATAGAGTTTCTGTGATAATGCCCTGGATGGCTGAAGAAAAGCTGTAGAGCACAGGAAGAACTGAAGACTAGATTTTTACTATCTATCTGTCTGCTTATCTTCAAGTTTTCCTTTCTTTTTAACAGCACAAATTTCATGATTGAGCAAAGTCAAAATAAAAATATTAAGCAAATATATGTATTAAAATGCCTGCTGCATACATATGGTGCATGGTACTGCATGTCAGTAATATTCTTCCCTAATTTTTTTCAGGACATACAGAGTTTTCAACTGCTTGAAAAAGCAGTTATTTAAGTATGCCAGAAGGTGCTAAGTGAGGCGGACAGGAGATAGACCTTGGAAACATGGAAGTGTTTGATCAAAATATAGTAGAGAAATTATATATAAATTACACAGTAAACTCCTTATTTCTTATTTTCTTCTTTTAAAAAAATCTCTTATCCAGGTAGGAACTCGTGTTGCTGTCACTTGATCAAAAAAATTAGATATAAATAATACTGTAATAAAAAATATGAAATAGTTGAAAAAACATGTTTGTCAAAGCCTCTCACTGAAAAACATCTCCCTGGTTAGTTAGTGACTACTTCAGAAGAATAAGCCCATCAATAGAAAGCAAGGGCTCCACTTGTGACAGGTCTATGACCAATGAGTCAGCTTTGATCTGTCATGATGTCTGTCTGCAGTCCAGATGATACCAATGCCTAAGATATATCAATCAGGCTCTGACACAGAGAAATTGACATCTCAATGGACCAGAGGGAAAATGTGGAGGAATAAAACAGACATTGAAGGTGCCAAAAGCCTGTTAAAAAGTTGGGGAGAAAAAGGGGAGTCGAAAGCAAGTATGATGTCCCTCAAGCTCTCAGGATAAGCTTTCTGATGCTTTATGGGTCTTGCTGCTGTATGCTTCGAGGGGATGCAAGCAGTGATTTTGGCATAGAACATCAAACCTCCCAAATTCTGGATTTAAAGAGCATGATGCTACTTTAAAACGATAGTGAAAAGTATTTTTTTGGACCTCTCAAATGGAATTAATTGTTCCTAAGAGTCTCAAAGTATTATTTTGTCTCATTCAGTAAAATTTATTAGTCTTCTCTTCATGAAAATTTGCAGAGGAATTTAAATGAACATGATGAGAAGGTACAGTTTACAGGGTGTTTTTTATACTGTCCCTGTCCTTTGAAGATAAAATCATCAACATTACCACCATGTCAGCTGATCTTTGCTAAGCTAACACAAAGAGGAAATAATCACAGTGGGCAAAGCATAGCTGAAAGGGTCAAAGGCTGTTACTGTAGTGGCAGACTGCTAAATGATGCACGGTCTTGGATGAGTAACCTCTGGATGGTGTTGGGAGAGCCAGGAAAGCTTTTGGTTTATTTATCAAAGCGAGGAAGTTGGATGGTGTCAAAATTTAGATCAAATGAAGTATTTGAAATGATAGTTCTACTAAATTTATTGCACACCACTGAGAAGTACTGGTAGCAGTGAGGCAACATAAGATTGTGTTTCAGTACGGAGAGACTTCTCTTAAAATACCACGCTGAGCCACAGGAAGAGAGGCAGCAGAAAAAGTAAAGGAAGATTGAAAAGACCGAAGCTCTAATTTCCCTTTATATCATGTGTAGATGTGGTAAGAAATAGTGCCATGCACACATTGGGCTTTTCAGTCACACACACAGAAAACGCAACAGCCACTAAAATCCTCTTTGATTCTGAAGGCTGACACAGCAACGATTTCACAGAAACTTCCATCTGTTGGGCACCATCACATAGATCTGATTTCTGTTATTCCCCAGGAACATTATGATGACAGGAAAACCTATTAGAGGGGATAAACAGACGCAAAATATACCCAACTTTTCTGCTATGAAATTGGAAATCGGGACATCTGGGTTCAGTTTCCAACTCTATTGCAATAGTGAATGAATTACAACAAAGCAAATGCCTCAGACACTCGTCCACCCAAGTGGCTAGCAGTACCTCACCTGCTGCTTTTTTTCTCAGTTGCCCTTTAACTAAGATATTTTTTGTCAACTGTCCAGTCTTTAAGGAATGCACAACAGGGTTTTATATGATTGCAAGACTGTAGTACATAAACTGAGTTTGAAAAGATCAATATCTTTCTTTCTTTCTTTTTTTTTTGTGCTTTGAACATATATAAAGATAAAAACCTAACCTGACATGATCAAAGGTAATGCTGTTTGTCCGCTACATGCTTCACCACCCTAAAGAAAGGTTAAGACTCACTCAAGTGAATAGGACCCCTGCTTATGACATAAATTGCAAATTGATATTTTTTAAAACAGTTATAGAGGTACATTTTTTTTTCTTGACTAGCCTTATATTTCATTGTATCATTCACTGGCAAACTTATTTTGTAAAATGTGTATTTTGAAAGAGGTAAGGGTTGATTTCAGCTGAAATCTTGCTTCCTTTTGCCATGTGCAATCTATTTCCAGTGTTTCAAGCAGCTTTTATTGTCATTTTTGTTGTTTTTCACTAGTAGTAACTAGCTAAGCAGAAACAGACCTGTGATGACAGTAATATGTTACAGTGGGTACTACAGAAGGCAGGAAAGGGTCACAGGGAAGTGGGAAGTGGGCAGATATAGCCAAACTGCTCTTTTCTGGAGTATTCCCAGGTTCAGAACAGTGTAATGAGATCCATCCCACAATATTTTAGCTCTCTGCTAGGCAGGAAGACAACAGTCACATACAGTCTTATGTCTCCTACATACACAAAAGATATAACTGTCTTCAGCAGCCTCTTCAAGGATCTGTGGACATCAGCAGTAGCATACAGGGTTTAAGAAATTTTCTCTTTCTGGTTGCTTTCTTCAGTGTAACTGCTTACCTTTGTGCCAGTATTTCACTTTCCCTCCATTTGTTCTACTTTGTACACTTTCTCCTGCCCTCTTCCCTTCTGTGAGTATTATCATCCTTTTCTCTTTCCTGCTTATCTTCTCCCAGCTGTGATCTGGGTTAGATGCAAGGGAACAGATGTATCAGGATGCTTGGATTACTTTGCAGAGGCAAATGTGAAGCTGTGTAGTGGAAAATCTAACCTTGTGGAATTTTAACAGCAACGATCGTTCCAACTATACCATTTGGAGAGGCTACCATCTGCAGATGAATGTTGTGGCCATCCTCCGAAACATCACCCTACTCCCAGTGCCAGCGGAGCTCCTTGTGTTAGCACTGCTTCTTCTTTCGGTGTAAAGAAGCCAAGTCTGCAAAACTGGCCGTGAAACCCTTTCTTTTTTTAGCATTTAGTAGCCATCGCTTTCTCTGCCCTGTGTGGTTCTCCAGCACGTTCCTCCTGCAGCTCAGTCTGGCTTTTGGCTTCCTGTAGCACTCCTCAAAAGTCACTCCCCGCCTTTCTCTCCTCCTGATGGCAGTGCTTCTGCCCTATAGCAGCGATTTTTGAGGATTATCCTCTACTCCTGCTGGCTAGGCCAGACAAAAGGGCAATTGCTAGGAATAGCTGTCTCCTTCCTAGCTGATGCATTGTGCTTGCTTTCTCTTTTATGTGTACTGGCATGACTTACAAAGTGTTATTTTAGTTACAGTCATAACTAAAGCTAATAAAATGCTATTATGGTTAATTATATTCAACGGTGAGGCACTTAAACTTTACATGAAATGGCATTCCAACAGGCTTGAGTTTTCATAACATAAGGCAGCTGGAATGGCAACGCTTTAAAAAACATGTAATTTCATTAGAGTAACAAGACAACCACTTGAGTAGTCTTTTTATGACATGTTTAATGGTTCTGCCATATGGATGGCTTGTAAGCAAACAAAACAAAAAAGAAAAGAAAAGAAAAGGCTAGATGAGGTAAGGGACACATACATCTATCAGAGGATATCCCAGCATGCCTCAACATCTTGCAACTTTAATAAGGGTTCTCAGCACCTTGTGTTATGAAGAGATGCAGTGAGGCTCTGTTTATTTTAGCCCATTTCCAATTTCCCTAACTGGTTTTTATTTTAAAAGGTGTATGAGGCTGTTATAAATTCCCTTCGGGCCTTTGGGATGCATACCAGGGGGTTTCATTGCTGGCTTCGGTGACTAGAAGACATTTATTCCATGCTGATCTCAGTGCTACCAACTTCTAAGCTAGTTCTGCTATTTCATGGAGATGACTTTTTCTACCTTTTGGGTACCTTGGAAAAATATTTTAGGATACTGTTTTTAAGGACACCATGTTATTAATGGGATGCCCTAATGTTAACCTACTGCCCTTAGAGCCTACAGTATTTACTTATGAAATGCAAAATAGAGTTACAAAGTTTTATGTGGATGCAGGTGACAGAAAATAAAATCATGTTTATTCATACAACCAGATGAAATCCAGGAGATCTACCTCTACAAACCTAGCTGCATAGAAGTAGATGCTCTTGTAACCCACAGCACCAAGGAATTTGGTTATTATGCACACTTCAGAGGGCGTTTACAGGAGAGACTCTTCATTTTGGTTACATACAAATTTTTATATGTTCCTCTTTGCCTGAGGTTTTTCAGAGGATTTATGCATGATTACACCTTCCTGCTTCTCAGTTCTTCTTCCTCAGACTATTGGACTTTGGTTTGGAAGATGGTTCTGAACTTCTAGACTATTAAATTTCCTTACTCTTTTGGAAATAACTGCAATTTATTTGGCAAACTAAATATTTGAAAATAATTCTGGCAGATCTTTACTCTTTGAAAAGCAATGTATTTGTTTGTGCCTGATAAAGTATTTTGCAAATGTCAGAGTAAATTCTTTCTATTTTTCAGACCATATAGCTCACATTAACATGTAGTTGATAACTATACAGAAAGCAGTCTGCTGACTCCTGACTTAAATTGTGTATAATGATAAGCAACCTCTACAAGGTGTTAATCACCAGAGACAGGACTCCTCTTGATTTTTGAGATACACCATAATTAAAGATTTAAATACAGTTCCAAAAATTTATTTTACAGTTGTCCAATGAAGGTTATATCAGTTGTTCAATCAAGCTCATTAATAACTTCTGTTATTGTTATTGTCAGTTTTGAGTGGTTCTGGGCATGTCTGGTGATCAGGACTGCTGAACATCACAGAAATCACAGACTGCAGACATCCACAGAAAATGACAAGTAGCAATTAATACTCTGGATATGATTGCATTTGTAAGGAATATGGAAGCACAGGGTTAGAAAAACATACATGTAAAATGGAGGAAAGCTGTACGTTTTCTTCAGAGGCATTGAGGGCTAGGGAAGGAAGACACTGAAATAGCCAGGTTAAGCAGGTTAATGGGGTGGAATATGCAGAAAGAAATTTGGAGAGGGGCAGGAAAAACAGACAGGAACAAGAAAGGAAGAGGTCTTCCCCCAGCTGGCACAGCAGACATGGCGAGGACGTGAAGGCCTAAGAACAGCAGAAGAGCTACGGACACTGATAGCTCAGAGACCTCAGAAGGATTGAGATGGTTATCAGAGCTTGTGGTGAGTTCTCATAAAGTAGGAAATTGGGGCACTTCTATTCATTGTGGAATAATGCAAAGCTGTCTTGCTTTTTAGTTTCTCTGAGCTATATTTTGCCCTTTTAATGGGTGACTTCAGGGCTCATTAAAGAGCAAACCCAGTAACACAGACTTGAGCAACACAAAATGTGAGCAGATGTTATGGAATCTCTCATGTGTGTAATTCTGCCCCGGTACCTGCCATGTCAATTGTGACCTATAATAATAACACCTCTGAACTTTCACTTGTGTGCTCCTTTTAACCACAGATTGCAGTAGTTTGGGATTGTGTGATGACTTTATGATGTTGACAACTGGACAGCAAGATTAAACTATTCTTTTTAATAATAACCAAACATAGGATTCAAAGCCTCTAGAGACAGCCTCGCTTGCCAGCTCTGCTTTTAAAAATATAATTTGCCAAGAAGTAATCCACAATTTACATACCTATTTTCTTTTAAAACGCAAGTTTTTTGTGGTGGTGGCTGTTTTGTTTGTTTGTTTGTTTGTTTGTTTGTTTTTTAATTAAGTATTAAATTTTGGCAGAGGTTTTTGGCTAAAATGTAGCAAATATATTATGAACAGATTTTTACAGTGCATTTCCATACTATATTTGCTATTCACTCTAGACCTATGCAGAATATTTACTGTTTTCTCTTCATGAATGGAAAATAGTCAGCAATGTTAGGGTTTCATTAAAGTCAGAGAAGAGATAAAGTGTTATTATCCTGTAGTTCGGGATAATAGTTCCAATTGAAAATACATTTCTTTCTTGATAATATGAAGTTGGCATTGCCCAACACTGACATTCACACACAAAAACAAACAAGCAAAACAAACAAGCATAACAAATTTAATCTGTCACATACTCCTTCATAATTCTAAAATATTTTAAAATTACTTTGTTTCCAAAGACCATCTGAACATCTCAAAAACAACTCTCTTCAAGCAAAGGTGGGTACTTCTTAAACGCTTTCTTTTCTCCCCACTGAAAAGTAGACTGCAAGGTAAGATGGACTGTTTACCTCTGAATACTTGATCTGGGAGGTGGGAAATGCAGATATTTCATGTGATTTTAGAATCAGTGAGTAGAGACTTCTGAAGAAAGAAGAACGATGAATAACCACAGGGTACATCAAGCATGCTGAACCCCCAAGGAGCAGAGGATGGCTGATGCCTGTTAACTAATCAGTTAGTGACAGGATATTTGTGAACCTTTTGATTGTGCTTGCATTTGAGAACTATTTTGGATTCTGGATGCTTTCTTTTGCTCTTCTGTCTTACTCTATTGTGTGCTGTCCTTCATTTTAGGTGCATACGCATCAGCGTATGGATGCTGACAGAAAAATTTCTGTTTCACAGACAAACCAAAAAATGAAGTAAAAGGACTAAAGTTTCTCTCCTAACGCACATAGAGGGCAAATTATAGAAGCCAGACAAGGATAGTAAAAGTGTATGATTGACAGTGGACAGAATGCCAGTGAAAATTTCTCTCCCCTTAGGATATTGTTTTGATAATCTTTGCCGATTTAATACTTTATGGAATGAGGGATTTTTCTTTTGTCTGTAAAGATTTTTTATTGTTTTTTGAGGGGTGGGGGTTGCACTTGTCAATCCCACATCAAAATAGGGTGGATAGACAAGGAAGTGAAATGTAAACAGCTCCAGTTTTTTTTTTTTTCCTTGGGCTGTTTGGGGATGTTTTTGCACATGAAGGTTAACAAAGCACAGTGGTAGCCTTCATCAGTTCTTAAGGACATTTAGCCAATGTTTCCATACAACTCAGCTGACCTCAGTGTTTAGTCCCTACTTTTCAATTTTAGGATTAAAAAAGCGTATTCTGCAGTGTGACTGTAAAGCAGCACAATTGGCTTACCTGTTTAAGGTATTTAAAACCATACATTTGCTTAGAAATATGTATAACTTTTTCTATCAGTGCATCCCTCATTTTGCCACAAGGTGTGATAGTCTATTTGGTCCTTGTCTATTCCATTTACTGGCAAAATTTTTGTGAGCACGTACAGATGTCCATTCCACTGGAGATATTGCATCTGAACATTGAGCATCCTGATCATGCTGTGGTGACTGGTAATTCACGTGCACACACAAACACAGCAGAATATGGCCCGGTATGGCGCTATCACTGCCACAGGTGCTCAGTGGATGGGTCACAGTACTCAGCCCTAGTTCAGTGTCCTTGGGCTCCTCCAGCCCCAGCCACCACATTCCTATTTCCTATTCCCCCGCCACCAATACTGCCTTCTTGGACCAGCAGTACCTGTCACTCTCAAGGTCCTTGTCCCCATTTGTCACCTGGCCACACTTTTAGCTCAGAACTGACTTCTGCCAAGCTCCCTCTCCCACAGTTGTGTTGAGCCTGCAATGTAACAAAGACCAAAAAGTAGTTAAAACACTTTTTTTCCTATGGGAACAGGCAAATATGACTCCAAATGCACTGAAGAGGCAGATCTGTTGTGTTAGTTGGTTCATTTTGTAAAAATTTTGTCAGTTTTCCGTCTGGAATCCTATTTTCAGACAACATTTTGCTCTGATTTCAATGATGTCACGTCAAATTTGCTTGGTTTTCAAGTAAAATGTAATGTTCACCTTGAAAACAGAGACAGCTCTGAATGTTCAAATACTTTTTTTTTTCTCCAGTATTAACACCAGGCAAGGGTACTCTATGGGCCAAACAATGCTAGCTATGTAACTCTACTAATTTCAGATACCTTCTGTGCCACAGATGTCTGTTGCATTTGGTAGGATATCACAGTCGTTACTGAGTGGTACTTATTAAACAGTTCCAAAGATGATAATTCCTAAAGGACAGATTTCAGTTTCTTCCTCCATATAAGCTGTGGAGTATGAAAGGGTGTCTGTACATCTTCCTGACTATAGATCTAACAGAGATTACCTTGTGCACTCTCTGGCTCAAGCACACCTCTGACTTATACATGAAATGTGATGTGGAGCTAAGCAGCTGAGAATGACTTTACTCTGAATTGTACCACTTCAGTCTCATATCAATATTTTGATAACAAAATGGAACTCTGATAAAAAAAAAAAAAAAGGAAACTAAATAAATAACTTCCAAATGTTTATAAATATAGCAAATACCAGTGGAACCGTGTCTGTTGAATGTGTTTGTTTGGGAAAACAAAGTCCTATTCAAGGAATGATGAAAAAGAAACCATGTAGTTTCATGTCAGGTTAATTTATCATGAGGGCTTTTTTGCTTGGTTAGATGAGAAAAGGGGTAGGTGCTTAAATATATTAACATTGCAGTCTTGGAGATTAATCCTTTAAAAATACATCCAAGTAGCCTTTCATGCAGGCTCATTCCCATCAAACATAGTGGGACTACACTGACACAACTGTGACCTGATGGTTAGTTCTGGGACATTACTTTTACATAAAATATGATTTGGGTAGACTGTGACTAATTCTCTGCGGTCTGGTGAGGTATTTATGAAGTTTTCTTCCATCTGCAGTACTCCATGTACAGTTTTTCTATTAATATGCTTTTGAACATTTTGTATACTTGAAAGTGAATATGTTCTCTCCTGTATTCTTAACTCTTTCTGCCTGCCCTATGTCCACTTCTTTGTCCCTGTGTCTTTATTCTTTACTTATTTTCAGCATAGGCAAATAATAATACTTGTCAACTTATTTGTGGCATTCTCAGCTGCATAGCTAATGTCCTTCTGCTTGATAGGATGTCGTTCTTATCCGTAATTATAGTTCTGCTTATGCCCTTGAGGGAGAACATCTGCTATTTCCCACTCATGAGTTACATTTCATCCTCTCATTTTCTTGGTGTTATCCTGTGCTACAGTGATGTGGTGGTTTCTGATACCCTTTAAAATGCTTTTCCTGAGGTCCTCAGCCATCCTCTTCACCTTCCCTTCCTTCACCAGACTGGTGTGGCATGGTCATTGCCCCTCTCCTCAGTGTGGGGAACTCATTCACTTGTAATTCAGCTGGGTGGGAAAAGGCAGAGGTCTGTAGGGAACTCCTACAACAACCTGCCTCAGCTGGGAACAAATGTGGAATGGAAGGCTGAGGATAACATGCTGTAATGCTCTTACCCAAAGGAGCAGTGTAGTTAGGGGCATGAAATGGAAACATAGAAGAAAAAAAGAGGGGGGAAAAGAGCACCTTCTCTTTTTGGATGCTTACAAGTAGAATTCTGACAACTTGGCATGTTGTTCCCACCGTATTTGGTGCCTCTGTGGTTTGTCACTCCATGTAGATCAACTGAATGATCCTATGTTAATCCTTTGTTCTTACACAGTTATATTTTTAAGCGATTTCTTGATGTTAACATGAAATAATATTTTGTATTTGGTATATTTTGAGGGATAATATTTGGATTTTTGAAATAGTCAAAATAAACTGTTTGAATTTTTTACAATTTTTATATTTTCTCTTCCTGAGGAATAATTGTTTTTATTCATAATACATCATTTTTTTTGTTAAACAATACATATTTTTACACGGACAGAAGTAGGTGTGAGGAATTCCAGCTAAGCAAACTATGTGAAAGATTTTGAAGTGTTCAAGCTTTAGCAAGAGCTGGGGAGAAGACAGAGGTCTTAGAAAACTGTGGACCATGCAGAAGACCATGCAACTACATCTAATGTTAACCTAAATGCAAAGGGAAAGACAGTTAAATATAACAGTTAAATATAAAGTGTCACACTGGGTGTCAGACTGGTTAACTCCACAGAAGAACCATATGAGAATACGGACAAAACCAGGAAAAACGAGGGTGCCTTAGGAAAAATGAGGGTGCCTTGTGAAAAATGATGAAAAATACAGATTTAGAAAGATATAATATGGGACATAGATAAGAAATGCATACAAGAGAATCACAATAGAAAAGAGTGAGACAGGCCTGAGAGCAACATGTGCAGTGTTTGATTGCCATAAAAACTGCTGAGTTCTTTGCATGGACAATGGGTATCTTAACATAGATGCTTGAAAGAAAGGGCAATCAAGAAAACTATCTGTGAATGGCAATGCTGAGTTAGGCTCCATTCTTTCTCTTTCACATTATAGAAATAAAAGCAGAGTCCACCAGAAATGAATGCTGTTATTAGAGACAAAGGAGAAACTAGAGACAACTCTTTTAGGAGCAGAGAAGAACATTTTCCTTGTCTCACACAAGAGGTGAAAAGGTATAAACATATCAGTACTGGAATTTATGTTTCAAGAGGAAAATAAGTTAATGGGTAGGAAAGGATGCAAGAGCAAAAGAGCAGCTGCTGGGACTGGTGGTTATTAGTGAGACATCATCAGCCATGCTCAGCACCAAATAACTGAACGAAGACTAGGGATGGACTTGTACATCTTAGGGATGAGGAGAAGTGAAGGGGGAGACAAAAAAAATTGTCTGAGGCAACAGAGTAGTTCAGCAAAGGAAAACAGGACAACAGGAACCCAGGGTTGAAGGTCTGAAAACTCAAAGGATGATTAAGAAGTGTAGAGAAGACGGAAGGGAAATAGCATAGCAAATGAAGCACAGCAAATGAAATAAGTGAAGGGGAGAAGAGAAACAAAAGTAGAACAAGGAATTATAAAATGAGGTCTATAAACTTGCTTAAATATTATCAGTGGCTTGCTCTGGAACAACAACTGAGCTGCCTGGAAGTTTTGCCCTGTCCCTGAAGTGATAAGTGGTGACAGCTGAGCTGATTACCTGGAGGGGTAATGTGGGGCAAATGTCAGATGGCAAGAAAGGGATCACCAGCATCTGATAGCATCCAATGGCTGTGCTGTGTACAGGAGGGGACAAAGTCTCTCGTTCCTCCTTTCCATCCCCTTTCTTCCTTTCTTAGGAGTTGAGGGGGAATACTCACAAAGAAAAAAATTCTTCTCATGCACATGCATATATGCATACACACACACTCATATGCTCAGTTTCTTGGAACAGATCATACTGCCTTCTGAAGGGGGACATAGGAAATGATGTAACCTTAAATAGGTTTGTATTTTTGGAGAAGGAGGAGGAAAGAGGGACAAGGGATGGTGCTGACATCTGGAGAGAGGTAACGGCTGTGAAGGCCTCTGGGCTGGGGACTTTTATTTCTGACCTTAGGGAGAAACAGGAGAGTACTGACCACATGGAGCGGTTGCAGGGAAAAGTGAGGGCAGAGGGGAGACAGAAGTGGCAGCCCCTTATTGTTGTACCCTGGAGCCTTGGTAATATATCTCGGTAAAGAGGCCAGTGCTTGTCCATATGAGAAGTTACTCCTTTCTGTCTGAAGTCATGTTAAAAATAACTCTCTTTCGGCCTTGGGGCATTCCACTATAATGAAGTTAAAAGGATAAATGCTATTAAATGTCTGAATAATGTTGCTAACATAGCTTGTCTTCCTGATCATTTTGTTAAACTACAGTAACATACAATCATGTCACCATTAATACTTCCTGCATGTGCAGGAAAGAAGAATACAAAGAGTATGAAATATCAATTGATTTTAGGATAGTGTGTTTTGTATTGAAAACAGCTGGAGAACTTATTCACTCATATGGCTGGTGGCGGGTACTGGAAACATCACACATTTTTATTGTTGAAACAGAGTGCAAACTGTTTAGAGCGATACACCTACATCTGTACTGTATTAGATTGTGTGCCTGGCTGCCATCATTTTATTGACTCAATATCTGTCCAACCATTATTTTTATTGGGTCTCATAACTCCATAGATGGTTCACCTGTAGAGCCTGCGAGTT
Source organism: Anser anser (assembly GCF_964211835.1). Taxonomy (NCBI): domain Eukaryota; kingdom Metazoa; phylum Chordata; class Aves; order Anseriformes; family Anatidae; genus Anser; species Anser anser. The sequence continues at coordinate 68,084,922 of NC_139724.1, forward strand.
CTCAAGTTAGAGTGTTTTGCCATTGTCATGCGTCCAGTTTTCAAATTAGAGTGGTTTCCAACTGGAATACAAAGAACCAGAACTGCTATTCTTACAGCTATTTTTACTTTAACTACACCCATTCCTATCTATCATTGCAGTCTGCTGGCAGAAGTCTATTTTCCAACAAGGAGATTTATTTTTTATTTTGGATGGGAGAAAGGAACAAGTGCTATATTCTTCATCTCTTATTATTATTTAATTGTTCCCACACTTGATACTTGTTTTTTTTCTATCACATTAAAAAGCAAGATCGTTCAATTCCTGGACTGCAAAATTTCCCTGACGTGTTTCTGAGGCTTACTTAAACAGTTCATGATTATCCAGACATCAAAGGGAGTCAGAATCCAAATTCTCCTTTGAAGACAACAGCCATTCTTAACATCTACTTAGTACATTCTGGGCAAGACTCTATTGTGACAGCCCTTCCTTGCTCTGGCTACCACTGACTTGAACACCTTTTTTTTTTTTTCTTGGTCTTCTCTAACATGTCTCTCCCCATGCTTTTGTTGTTGTTGTTCTTGTTTGGTTTTGTGTTTGTTTGTTTTCACATCTGTCTATCCACTCTTTCCAAACTTTCCTATCTTCCTATGCCCATTAGTAATTTCACTGAAAGTCACAGTCTTCATTGCATTTCCATCTAACAGTCATTTTCTGATGAACCCTTGAGCTGATATCTCTGTCCTCTGCTTTGTTTTCCTTCTACCTGTTTTCACTGTCTCACTCTCAGGTATTTCTTCCCCAGAAGCTGTCTTTGCCTTCCCAAACTTGCTTCCAATTGCAACCATATTCAAGACCTCAGACGATCCCAGGCTGTAGCGCTTGCAAGGCCCCAAGCTCCTTCCATTTCTCCCTGGCACTCTGGGGCAGATGGGAGACAGAGACCACCATGTTAAGATCTTCCCATTGGCCTTTGCTGATGCACTACCCCACATTGTACTTCCAGGTAGTGAGATTTTTCATTCTTATAAATCTGTTTCCTTTCAGCCTGGAAGGAAGACACCCTCTTATTCTTTGCTTAAAAGAAGAAAATAAACAAATAAATAAATATAAATAAATAAATAAATAAATAATAAAATAATAAAATCCTTGTTTTGGGGAATCAAGACATCTGTAAAACAAAAGGCTTGTCATGAGCATGTCACTTGAATGAGGTGAAACTCGGTGGTTGTTCTCAGTCAATGTGAATAGCTGAGGTGTTGTCAGGGCTCTGGGATCCATGATGGGAGACTGTGAGCCAACCTCAGACAGAGCCACCCAGGCTTGTGGAGTTGGGATATTTTTTCAGCTTAGAACATGGCTTCCCCTTAGACCTTGAACAGTGGCACCTAAGATCCCACCCCAAGAGTCCCGGTTTCTCAGCTCCAAGGCAGGGATGCCCATGACCCTCAGGTGTACTGATGGTGCAATATAACATACAGTTTATGTGAGAGTCAGCTGTCAAAGGGTCTGCAAGGTATCCAGGCTCCAGAGTTGTCCCAGACCCTACAAAATTCCAGTTCTCCATGTGACGACCATATAAGCTGTTAGGAAGCATACCGTTCTTCACTGGTCTGCTATTTCCTGCTACCATACTCATCACATCTATATATTGCAAGTTCTACCAAAGTAAATGGCAATGTTTTGCTATCAAGTCGTTTATTACATGACAAAGCGTAAGATGACATTTAGGTGCTGCAGAAAGCCCACAGAGAGTGTTATGGCTGTATTTTCAGCCTGAAAAAATGGCAAACTGACTCATTTTAAATTAATTATTCTGTTCTAGTTTCTGTATTCAGCTAATTTCACAAGTGTTTACAAACCAGCTTCAGAAGTTCCAAAATGTTTTAGCAATTTTATGGACTAGAAGGCTGAGCTTTTCAGAAAATCCTATGGGACTATGTCTTTTAATAGGACTTTATGAGAACTAAAATGGGCAGGTTCTGTGGACCACCACTGTGTTATTAGGCTTATTAAGTTGTCTCTAATGTACCCTGCGGTCTTTGCAGTCTACGAAAGAAACATCTGGTCCATGAAGGTTTCCATTTGTATCTATTTTGTTAACTACATTAAGCAGCTAAATAGAAAAAAAAATACATAATGCAATGAAAACAAAACTACTTAAGCTAAAACAATTTGAGGTCAAATTAGTCACACAACTGTATAAAATATCACAATTATTACAACCAGCAACCACTTTAAGTTTTTACCCAGAATTAGGGATGATGATAAACCTTATTCATATACTACTCTCCAGTAACAGACTATTATCCATGCAGTAAAGATGTCTATGTGTTAGGCTGTAAACAGATGTGGGTTTATGTTGCCCATGAGCTCATTCTGATTCAAAGATCTTTAATTACATTACTAAAGGACTAGATCCCATTTACTCTAGTCTGCTTCTCACTTGTTTTTGAAGATTTGGGCTTTGTCCTTTTCCGACTTAACTACAGTTTCAAATTTGGAGCCTGCTGGTTAAGCGGATATGCTGAAGAAACATCGAAGAGCATTCACATTCGCTCACCATACACAAGGAAGATGTCCCATCTCCAGTGACAGACATGCTCCAGACAAATGCCTGGAAAAGCAGAGCACTGAGTCACACTGATGTTAATATTTAAGTGGGTAATCTCTTATCACATGAGGCATACTGATCAGTTGTGGATGATTTTTTCTCCATAAAATGGTGTAAGGGAAAGTTAAGTAAAGGCAGGACTTAGGGAAACAGGGAAGGAAGGGAGGCTGCTTTCCCCTGGAGGCAGGAGCTGTGAAAGGGTCTGGATCCTGTTGTGCCCTGGGAATCACAGAACAAGTGGCCACACTTGGTTGGTAAATGAAAGAAGATTTTTACGTTGATAGACCTGCCCAAAGTTAAATACAAAAAGCAGTATTTTCTATGATGTAGTATATAATTTTTAGAATATACAATTGATACAAATTATTTTCAGCTAGCCTCAATGTCTCAATATGTCTCTCACAGCTAACTTACAGAAACACTCCTCATGTCTGTATGTATTTGCTACCTGTATTGATCTGTCATGTTCAACACAGGAAAGGCCTGTGGTTTTGAAGTTACAAAGAGCACTGAAGTTCACAGGCATGAAGTTTTTGTCTAAGAAGAAACCAGAAAGGACCAAAATGGTTAGGCAGCTCTGGAAAAAAAGCAAGTTATGCTGAGCTAAAGCTAGAAGCAATATGCATTTCCTTGTGTGAAAGAAATTACTGTTAGAAGTCAAAGCCATCAAGTTTACACAAGGATTACAGGAAACTGGAGTAGTCACCAGGCCACCTGGAATAGATATATTTCCTTGGAAATTTTATTCCTATTTAAAATGGTCAAGCCATCAGTCTGAAGTACAGCTATGTAAAAATGTCCAGTGAGTTTGGCTGTCAATCAACACAACATATTTGAAAGAAGGAAAGTAATAAAAACTGAAGGTCCTTAAGCCCTAAAATGCTGTTAAAATTAGTGGAAAACTAAATTCTCAATTGCCATGAAGATTATTGAAGTAGTCATTTTAGACCACTACAGTAAAAAACTGAATATAGTTTTATAAGTACCATAAGTTTTAACAAAAAATGTCATGTTAATATGCACAAATAGAGATAGAGTCATTGAACTTAGTGCATGGATTGAAGGGGTTTGAATTCCTTATGTAGGCTAGCTTTAGCTAGAACTGACTGCAAACTATATATTTCCACTGTCAAATAAGATATCCATGGGATTTTATTTTTTAGTTACAAACACAGAATTCACAAACTGAACACAATTGGGTAATGGTTAACCAGGACTTACTGTCATTCCAATTTCTTAAATAAAGCAAATATAAAAATGACCTGTTGTCCCCATATTTTCATTCTGATAATTAGATCAAATTGATCATGTTATTTTATCTCAGTTTCCCACCTGCTGTATTCTGTAGACACAAGGCCTGACTCAAGGACTTTTTTAAGTGTCTTAAATTTCTGCAGTGAGATTGGCTAGACCTCATCCGTCAGAGCCAGTACTTTCATCTCCCTAGGATAAAAAGTACTAAATACACAAGTGCTGAAAATGATGAGTGAGAATCTTGGATAGAGATATCTCCCAGTTAACACAAAGGGAAGCACAGAGAAAAAAAGGCAGATTGTGCATGATTTTCTTCACTTCCAGTAAATGATATCAGACTATTTGCTTTCATTTTCTCAATTTATGTGTTTAATATTGTTGGAATTACTGCTGTCTTATCGGGGATAGATCAACTTAGTCCAGACATTGCTTGTATCTACTTACTGGTGGGGAAGGCAGAGCTGCAACAAACTGCACCATGGAAAACTGTGTACCTCAGGAAATCAGTCTGAGAAGGATAGAACAACATAAGCTCCTCTACACTGAGAGAAGAAGCAACAGAAAAGAAAGGCATGAAAAAGTCTAACTCAGCTGTTTCCAGGTGAAATTTCTTTCTCTCCACTCAGAGAAGATGACTTCCAGATCCTCAAACTATCAAAGGCCTGAAACAAATGCTGAGACAAATACCAGGACAGTTTGAAGGTCAACATTGTCATCAGCTTGGTTCTGAAGGTTTTAGGATACAAAATTAGTACAATATTTAATGTGTACGCCTTAAGAATAAACCTATTTTGCTCCTAAAATGTTGATGGCTATTTGCTTCAGCTTTACTGGTCTGTATAGCATAAAAATTGCTAGCTCATATTTTTACTGAAAATTGATGACTTAAGCTTCTTAATTAAATTCTGCCTAAAAATCTTATTCTGAGTTGGGGTGTACATTATGTAACTCTATTTGCAGTAACAACTGAACATAGAGGATACCAAACAACGAGACATATGAATGGGAAATAAAGAAAAGAAAAGAAAAAAAAAGAGTAAGAAACCTAAAGCTCATCTTTTTTAACAGATAGCAGTAACTATCTTAAAAGTGATTGGCTTATTATGGATACTTTAAGCATCTTCAGAAAACAATTTTCCATGCCCACATTAAGGTCATTACTGAGGGAGGGAGAGTGAGAGGTAGAGTTAGTGGATACCATAGTAGTCTTTGCTGTTCAAACACTGAGGTGGATCTCCACTTTTTCAGAGATTTCCCTCAAATAAAAAAAATAATAATAATTAAAAAATAATAAAGATAAAGATAGATAAAAATAAAAATAAAAATAAAATAAAAATAAAAATAAAAATAAAATAAAAATAAAAATAAAAATAAAAATAAAAATAAAAATAAATAAAAATAAAAATAAAAATAAAAATAAAAATAAAAATAAAAATAAAAATAAAAATAAAAATAAAAATAAAAATAAAAATAAAAATAAAAATAAAAATAAAAATAAAAATAAAAATAAAAAAAGGTTATGGCACCATAAGGAAAGGTTTTTGGCACTGTAAGGGAAGAAATGGTAGTTGCAGGGGGAAAAAATTAGCAAGGCAAAGTCCTAGCTTTGAAGTACTGACTAAATTTAAACCTACGTATGTGCAGATTTTGCTTCCAATATAAGAAGTTCAAAGAGATATATTGCTACTAGGTATGACAGCAAAAGTAATATTGCCACTATGCTCCATTATCATTCTGAACAAAATCAATATCAAAACAACCCAAGTCTAGACACATAAATGTCAAACTATTTAACAAGAAGCAGTTAGTGCAGAAAAAAAAAACACTTAAATGGCAATTGAGGTAGTCTGATGGGTCTTAAAGTAGCTTACCAGGATTTATGTAAGATAAAAACAGTTTAACTAAGCATGTAGAACAAAGCCTGAGGGCTTATGGCTAAGAACAATATCAGAAGAACAACTAAGCTCTTTATTGTACCTGTCAGGTCCTAGTACTTGGCTGTTCTGTCAAAGGTGGAAGGCCTTCTAAATCTCCTAATTTCCTCCTTGTATTTAGGCTTCAGGTTACTTGATAAAATTACCATTCACCTACTACTCATAAGATAGAGTGTCTGGTTCACAAAAACACATTTGGGTTGTTCTTATTACTCTTATAAAATCTATTGTTTTCAGAGTGTTTTCTCCACATTTTATATATCCTTTCTGACTGAGAGATTGAGGTGGCGATGAGGTTGCTAGCAAGTAATATGCTCTCAGAAATGGAGTTCTGGAGTGAGACGCAACAGAAATCATCACTTGATTTAAACAGCAAAACATCTAAACACTGACGTTCACTCCAGTCAAAGAAATAAGAAATAATAGAAGCATTTTCAAATTGAAGCATTTAACATAAAAATGACCAACTTTTTTTTTTTTTAAGATTATCTTTTACTTTCTAGTGGCTTGCTTTTGGCTTTCAAATTGACCTAAAATATAAAAGAAAATCAAAAACAATTAGGGCTTAGGTTGAACAAAGCAATTCTCGTTTGTTCACAATTCATTTTTATTGGTTCACATATATTGTTGCTATGTGTGGAACAAAAAACCTTTTTTGATTCTGACATGGAGCAGATTTTTTCTGTTGTGGTCACAAGACAAAAAAATCCATCTTTAACCTATCTGAAATAAAACCATGTTGGGGTACTTCAGTTCTGAAAAAAACATACCTTCAATGCAAATAGAATTAAATGAGATTTTATTGTCTAAGACATTTTTCATTTCGCAGTGTTCAGCAGAAACCATTAACAGACCTCTGTAGCACAGTGAAATCTGTGGGGAAGTTTGTTGCTGATTTCCCTGACTACAGGAGAGGACCTATGCTTTACACAGGAAATCTTGCCAAGTGACTGAATAAATATGTATGTCAATGCAAAGCCTTTAAAAAAAAATGCAAAAAAAAATGCAAAGCCTTTAAAAAATTTTTTAACCTCAGATCATGTATTTGTTGACTGGTGTGCACTGTTTAAGACAATTAAGGTGATTTACATTATTCAGTTCAAATATCTCATTTGAAGTATTTAACTTGCAAAAATGAACATGAAACAACTTATAAAATGGTTGGTTCTGGAACAACTCTTGCACCTTGGTTTTGCTGTAATTTGCTCAAGAGGAGGAGATGCAGTGCCACAGTGGATAACACAACTTGCTACACACTCAGGCATGTGTTAAGTGCAGCTCTGGACAGGTGCCCATACAGACAGCACCATGAGGGTTCCACGTCACTAAGGACAAGAAATGAAAGGCCTCCAGGTGTGACAGCAGTCCCTTTGCTCCTACATTCATGTCATCTCCAATAGTAGATGTTCCATATCCATACCCAGAAGAGCTATTTGTGACTTGAGGCTGACATAGGTTTTCCAAGTGAAAAATTGTGAAACTGTGAATACAATGAAATTGTATTTTATTTTTTCTAAAACTATTCCATGCAGCAAAAGAACCAGAAATTTCTAATAAAATACACTATATTTTTAAGGTAATTGATAACTATCCTGTCTATGCTGAGTGATGATACACAGATAACTAAGCAATGCCTGACTTCAGTTATGATAGCAATCCCATTTATTCAGTGGGATAATATCAGGCTTAATGCTAGGAAAAGATTTAAGGATTTTGCAATCATTGTATTGTCTCCAATATCATTGTATTGTTCTTAGGACACTTTGGCATGCAGCTTGCTATTTATGGCCAACTGTCTTCAGCTGGTGTGTGACTTCATGGAGGAAAACAGTTTGCTTTAAAATGGGATGTACCAATCTGGAGGACAGGATTTGAGTGCTATGCTGCTTGGAGGGCAACATACACATAGAAAAACAGACTTCAGACTTCACAACAAGCCTCATAAAACTACACTGCCCAGTCCCTAAATGCAACTGTGAGGTCCCTGTATGAGGTATTTTGTTGACATGAATGAGACAATGCATCACACTAGAAAACAGCTGGTTTGTAGCTTGTAAATTAGGTCTTCCATTTCTGATTGCACCTTCCTGTGGAGAGAAGCCCTGTGAACAGGGAATAAGGAACTATGGGAATAGGGAATTCCTATCCTCTTGACCACTTTTGCTGAAGTCCTTCCAAGTCTTAATCCACTATCTGTGCCATAGAGATGGAAATGACATTGAAGGGGACAGTGACTAGAAAATGTAAAAAGTTTTATCCAGAAAGGCACCACCCATCCCTTCTGCTCATCTCTGAGAAATTTATGTAGGTAACTAGTGAAGACTCTTTGCTGCTTCCCCCTCTACCCCATACCCTCAGTTCTTTCTACAGATAAGCAGGATCTTTGTTCAGCCGAGACCTATTAGAATAAGGGAGTGGGCTCCTCATTTGTCTCGCAAAATAAAGAAACTATTCTGGAAAAAAAAGAAAAAAAAAAAAGAAAAAAAAAAACCTGATGCAAGAACTTCAAGGGCTGGGAGGAATAGGAGATAGAGAAAAACAACTATTATCACTCTGCCAAAAAAAAAAAAAACAACTGATTTTCAATTCTGCCAAGATTACTGACCACAAAACTTGATTCCTATTAGCTACTTCTAAGAAATCTTGACATTTTGATCTCCACATATTAGTTCTTGCTTAATCAAATGTATTTATTAGGAGACCCAGGCTGTAATTTACCAGATACTCTGATCTCTGTGCTCCTACCCTCTGCACGCCTATAAAAGCTTTGCCACTGTCAGCTGAAGGTGGCACCACCTTTTGTACCAGGGCTTTGCACTATCTTGCACTTTGATCATAAGCCCCTTTGGGTACAATCTCAGTAAAAGCAGCGGACACAACTGACTTCAAGAAGTCATGGCATTGCAACATGGATGCACTTAATGTCATCTAGCAACACAGTTTGCTAAAGACAGAAGTTTAGAATTAGCACTGGAAGTTAAATGTTCTGACTATTTCTAAGTGAAACCAATCCTCTGAGCACTTAAGAACATGCTTAATTTTCAGCATATGCCACAGACTTCAAAGGAGGGTCAAAGTCCAATGGTTTGAAGTAATGACAAGCAAGAAATGCTCTGGAATATTGGCTAAAGAAGAAAATAGTATTATGGCAAGTGTTTCTAGGTGATACTTTTACATTTAGCTTTCCAGGTTCTCAGCACGTGTGCAAATTTTCAATTTGAGAAGACATGTCACATTGCCTTTTTTTATATAAGGGTCTGGAAAAAGGTAGAGGGCCCTGGTATATGTTATGTCTTTTCTTCTCTGATTAAATATTAATAATTGGGATAACTATTCTCTGAGAACACAGGTGTCATGCAAACATTCCTTAAGGAAATAATTGCCCAAAGTGCTGTTTTACCATTTCTAATACCAAGCCTGGCTTCCGTATGTAAACAAACAATTTATAGTTAGAACATACCCAGACATTTTGTCACTGCCGCCTTCTCCCCTGCAAAGTGGACTTACAGGGCCTCAGGCTTACGCTGTTGGTCTGTGGAAAGAGATTTTGTCAGAATGGAATGTGTGTGTCAGAAGGGGCAATGATACATTATCATAACTGTAAATGTGAGCCAGAATAAAAGGATAAGAAAGGCTAAAAACAATAATTAAAATTGCCTTCCCCTCTATGTGTAGCTGTCATGATTTAATGTCCAGGACAGAAATAAGCATGACTGGAACAGCAAAGGAGAGGTCAAGGATTACACAAAATAATCTCTCGAGCTCACCAATTTGTAACACACACATCACATCGACTCTGCACTTGCAGTCAATGTCTGTTCTTTTATATATATTTTTAGTTATGTTTTATCATTTATTTGGCACAAGATCTTGAGCCAGAAAGTTGGACAGATGAAAGAAGATTGAGAAAGTATGTGAAGAAAGCAAAGGCAGGAGGAGATGAAAAATTGAAATACCTCAAGGAAGCATCATGAGAAATGCTGGGGATGTGCTTGAAAGAGCACAGCAAGAGAATAGAAGAGTGATGAGTCTGGAAATGTCTTTTGTGTGAGGGATCCATCACTCTTAAACATCACTGTGTGTCACCTCCATTTTCTGTATTAAAATTGTGTTTCTTAATCCCAAACATATTGTGTAAATGTCTTTGACTTTGACAAAAAATGCTAGAGAGAGAAAATTTAATTAGATTGCTTTTTTTTTTTTTTTACCTGAGGTGACAGTATCCTGAATGATGATCTCTTTCTTTGCAATATTTTTTTTTTAATTTTTCCCTGGGTAAATAGTCCACTCTGGTATGTCCCTTTTACTCCTAAGGTGTTGAAGACAAACTCCATATCAAATTAGTAAAATTCTTATCTATTTCTCATGAAAAGCTTAAAATCAAAATGCAACAAAACAACAAAGTACAAATTATTAACCAAATCTCACACTTCCTACCAAGCCATGATCCCCTTGCTATGTCCCTGAAATGTGGGTAAGGTGGATAATAAAATGTGGGTAAGTCATACATAAGGTCTTTGATTCAGTCATAAGACACCTACATTCCTTGGTCAACAAAGATGGAAGGAAAAAAATCAGGGACCTCAAAGATCATCTGGGACCTCTCCTTTAGGACTCTTTTCATATCAATCACAGTCTCAATGTCCCCTCAGTGAGGGAGTAAAATGACGGGATATTTCACCTTTCCAGATGACCAGACCCCTTTGCTTTCAACAATGTCTAAGTGAGAATACATTGCAGCTGGTTACACTATTGAGAACAGTTGGATAATCTTTCACTCTCAAACATTGACAGAGTAGCTTCAAAGCATTCTCATTCTTTCTCTCAGCCTTGCATGTCGGATTGTGCTGTAGGCGACGTGACAGCTGAACATATGGGACGTAGGTAAGAACGTAGATGGTCAAAACTGGTTTCTGTCTCAGTGAAATGCTGTATGGATTTGTGTGTACACACATATGTATTTCTAAGGTATGGGGAGGCAGTGAAAACATGGAAAATGTTCATCTGTTGTTATGGCCCTAGGTGTTATAAGGAAAGATACAAGTTTGGAATTTGCTTCCTTAAATCTATTATATCTATGATTACACATGGGCTAATTTCACCTTCTGTATTCTAACACTAATTCATGTATAATCTTATATTCATAAAATTTCCAAATTTTGAAATGATGATTTGATTGCTTATATTGCTTCCTTGCTTGAGTGGGGGTAAAGGGGATGGAGGGGGATTGTCTCTTCCAACTTCAACCATTTGGAGATTCTGTGATCAATTTAGTAGTGAACTGTAAGGGCCAATCCTGACTGAAATTTTCAGGTCTATGTGAGTAGCATTTGCCATGTGAGTTCAAGGGGTTGAGGCTCCATGGAGCCTGTCTTCTGGACAGCCAGGAGGAATAAAGGGTATGGGTGGATCCACCTCTACAATGTGCCATTGTTTCTTACTTTCTAATGTTTAGAAATGCAAATAATAATTTTCTACCATAGCAAAATGGAACAGACACCTCTCCATGTCTTGCTGCTGTCATTAAAGTCTCCGTTACAACTCCTGCAGGCTTTTCATCCATGCATTTCCACACCTCACTACTCTGAACACAATAATTAAAACAAACAAACAAACAAACAAAACCACAGAAGTGATAACTCAGGCAATCCTTATTATTTCGGTCTACTATTAACAAATATTAAATCTTAAATATATATACATATATACTTGTAATTGTTTAGATGTCTCAGGAACCCATGGCAAAGGTCAGTCCCATAGGACAACAGATCTGCCGTATGGAGATCTAGTTCAGAGCTGAGGAAAACAATCAAGTCTTGACTACAAAAATTTCTCTGATAACTAATACAGTCATAATGAGGTGGCTTAGCATTGAGCTCAACATTCACTTTAAATGAAATATATCCTACAAAGAGAGCTGGTGTGATGTGTGAGGAGTATGGAGCAGGCATGAGATATACTTGATACAGTCCTTGTGCTGAAGAGGCACAAGGGTGTGCGGGTCAAGTGCAGAGTCAGGAATTATTAAAATGTTCCGCACAATGAAAACAGGCACAGCTCTCAGTGTCAATATGGGGTACACTGGGTCAGTTGGCCAAGGGAAAAAGGCTCCTATCCAGGAGCAAAATACAGAGACAGTAGAAGTATAGCCAATAAAAATTTAGGCTAAACTGCAGTCTTACCATAGGCTTTGACAAAAAGCATGTACAGCAATAGGGATGTTAGTTTTGCTGATGGGCAGTAATTTGTTAAACTGGTGAAACAGTACTGACTTTGATCATGTCTATACCATCTATTTTAATTTGATATTTCTACTCGATTTTTCCAATTATTCTTCTTTACTGCTTTACAGCAAATTATTGCAAATCTGCCATTAATCGGAATCATCTTACAAAAGCTGATAAAAATTTGCAAAATATACTTTGAAAAGATGATAAAGTTACACTTAAGTTATATTTTAGGGAACTCAGAATACTGAGACAAATTGAATTATTAGTGTGCCAGAAAAGTTTCTTTGGCCACAAAAAAAATCATTGCCTTATAGTGTATCCTTCATTGCCTCATTGCCTTGTCTAATCTAATTTTAGAAGTTCCAAGTGAAGGGTCTTCTTTTCTCTTAGAACATTCCACAGCTTATTTTGTTTTTCTTAGATTAAGCTGAGTTTATTTTTTTTCCTTAGTTTTCCATTTACAACTTATAAAATTTATAAAAATGGGCTTGTTATTTTTAGTTGAATTTAACTGACCTTCCTTTTTTTAGCCAGAATACTAGTAAATATTGCATATCATTAGGAAAACATTGATTCTATCTCTGAATCACACTGAAGGAACAATACCAAAAACTTCCTCTGAAAGTCAAAAAAAAAAAAAAAAGGAACAATAGTGTGAATTATTTTTCCAATGAGATAATTCTTTACTTCTTTTGTTATTACTTCTAGATAAAGTAGTAAAAGTATTATTTTTGTTATTGTTTAATGACTGTGAAAGAAATTTAAAGGTGGGAAGCTACTTTTAAAGTGATTTTCTTTCATTTTTTTATAATCTCTAATGGGGGGAGATGAAACAAACAATAAATCAAAACAAAGAAACAACAAAAACAACAACAAAACAAATAAGGAAGTTATTCACCCACTCCTGCATTTCCAGGGCTATAAAAACAATGAGAAGTAAAAAAAAATCTAAAGAATTCCAACTATACAATCATTTGACATAACTACCTTGGTTTGGGGACTGTTCATGGATAGAATAAGTAATATTTTTATTACAAATGATTCGTAAACTCGATCTTTCATTTCACAATATCATAACCAACCATCTTTACCAGGTCCTCTGGTAATGCAGACAACCACACTCCTTTATAATACTTATTATATTAGCTGATATGTATGACTTTTTAAAGTTGTTTAGAAGTGCTCACAAGCATCACATTTGAAAAAATGTGTGAGGGTAAGACTCACGGGGAGCAGATCAGATTGCGCAGGCAGTGAAAGAAAGAGATTAGAAAATTGATAAAAATCTCTGCATAGATTGAGGGAAATTAGGGCTAACTAGACAAAGCAGCAAGCAAAGGAGCCTTCCAAAAGATATTGCTATGCATTAGCATTAACTCCTCCAGCTTGCACCCATCAGCCACATCCTTATCTGCTCTGCCCAGGGAACACCTCTGGCTTGGAAAGACTACAAACCATTGAAGGCTGAACAAGTGTTCAGGGGAGCATCACTGTAGGCTTTCCTGTTTTCTTACTCTTCTCTGAACAACTGGTTCTGGTCTTTCAACAAACCTCACCATAAACAGATGCTTTTACTCTGAACATTTGTGCATACAATTCTATATCCTCACAAGGAGCACGAGGGCAGGAGCTTGGTGATGACCCTAAAAGGCAGGTCCTGGGACTTGCATCCCCTCCAGGAAGGATAAGTCAGTCAGAGGGGCCCTACAAGGCTGGTGGGGCTGCAGGGATACCAGCTCAAGTTTTGGTCAGCACAGATTTGCTGCCTCTCACTCCAGAAAATGAAACAGCACTGTAGTTGTAAATAGGTACTGGACAGATATCTTGGTTCTGGAAAATGCAACCAAAGAAAACAAGGACAGATCCACCCAAGAAATTGGCTTCAGAAGTCACATGAGACTTAAAGAATGTGGGCTCACTTCAGTGCTCTACCAGTTTCTGCTCCAAGCAGTAAGTAAAAAACCATAGATATGTAGTTGATCAACTCATTTGAGAAATGACTTCTGTAACCTAATGACTAAAGACCATTGAGATGCTGGACACCTGTGTTCCAGTTCCTGTTCTACCAAATGCTTGTTTATGCAAACAAAATGGACTCTAAGAAATGACTCCAGAATAAACCATATCCTCAGGACAAACTCCTTACAAGGTAAAAGTAAAATTTAAGACTGTACCTCAGCAGAAGCAGTTTTGGTCTACCCTGTCCCACCAGGACAGTGTAATTGGCAGGCCACCAGCTCATCCACAGCTACATCCAAGGTTCTGACCTTCTAAGGTTCTAAGCATTTCATTTGGGATCTGAGAGCTCTTCCACCTCTATTGAGTGGAAATTTTATTAGAGGTCATACCAGTATCTCACATCTCTTGCTTACAGCAGAAAAATGCAAGACTTTCTTATAAATATTTGCCTGTTTGTCTTTACCAATGCTATCAGCTATACCTTCCACAATTGCCCTCTTGTGCTTGATCGGATGCAATTACCTTTTTCCCCTTCCTCTCTTTTAAACAAGTACTTGATTTCATGTTTTACTGGTTCAGTGAGCAGAGGGAAGGAGCCACAAGTTAGAAGAGAATTTTCTGTGCCCAACAGGACCGTGGATGGGCAGAAGCTAGGCTGTAGGTTGGGTTAAGAGATGCATAGATGGGTTTGTTCCTACTAAGTTCCTTCAGTTTATTTTAGTGGCTGTAGTTGTATTTTTCCTTTCCTAATTATAAATATTTTTCTCTTATAACTGTCTTCTTACAGATTTTCTACAGAAAGAAGGATAGGAAATTCATTTTTACTTTTAAGAAGATATCCTGAATATTATATGCATTCACAAAATAATCACAATGTGTTATTTGACAGTTTAAATAAATGTCTTATTTAATAGTTAAAAACAAATTATATTGGATGTATTTAGCTTTTGGATAAATGAAGGGAAAAATAAAGAAGATGGTCTTTCATTCAACATATTCAGTAAATTGAGCTTAGATGATAACTTTCATAGGATAAATGTTAGTTTAAATTATCTGCATTTGACCTTTAAGCTAGTATTAAAATGCTAAACCAATTTATGCTGTTAAAATGCATTGAACAAATTATATGACAATAACTCTTATACAATGTGAAGCAATTTTGATGATCTTTAAAGATAGTGGATGGTATTTATGATAACAGCTCTAAGCGCCTTTATATCACAGCTGTGGTGAGGCTTAATGTGGCAGGAACTGTCAGACTGGATCAATACATGCTTTTCAGTCTTCTTTTGGTGCCATAATCCAGTCCCTGCAAGAAGTGACCTCATGAGCTGCCTAAGCTCTTGTTGTTCTTGTTCTGTTTTGTTAATTGAAGAATATCGAGGCTTATGAAAATGACAAAGCTGAGCAAAAGCTAATTATGAAAGGAAAACAATAAAGCCAGGGGTGAGACTAGATCAGCTTTCAGTGGGAGTCCGGAGTCTACTATATTTTTCTGCCATCTGTCTACTGGTGTTTGAGAGAAGAAACCAACATTTCTTGCATAAAAAATTAGCAATCCAAATAAAGTACTTCAGTGTTTCCAGAGAAGCTAATGTTGCTTTAAAAAGAAAGCCAGCAGTTCACTAAGAGGAATCTGTAAATGTTGGCAAATAAGTTGCAGGCAAATAAACAATTTGCCTTTCCCATCTCTATCTTCTTTTTACCTGTGGCCCCCTCAAGCACACAGCTCTTCTGCTGCCTTCCACAGCCAGGCATGAGGGCTGTGGGATTGGGCCCCTCAGTGAT
Source organism: Anser anser (assembly GCF_964211835.1). Classification (NCBI taxonomy): domain Eukaryota; kingdom Metazoa; phylum Chordata; class Aves; order Anseriformes; family Anatidae; genus Anser; species Anser anser. Next base: position 68,100,680 of record NC_139724.1, read on the forward strand.
ATGAAGCCACTAGCATCTTGACTTATTCAGTCTAACAATGGCTGTCACAAGAACAAAAAGAAAAGCTTTTAATGTGAAAGTGGAAACATCCTCAGTACTGATAGTGAGCAGTGTTAGAAACCTCAAGGGAAAACACAACTTCACTGTTAAAATGAATTTTTACTTTAATTTAAAAGCCTTTTGTATGGAAGCACTAGGGCAGAGAGCTTAGCACAGTCATCTGCTCAGGACTCGGTTGACTGCAAGCAAAAATATGACAGATTCCTAAGCCAGTTTGTAAAAGATTATCTAGTACCTAGACAGAGTCACGAAGTGTCAGTTTCAAATAATTAGCTGTGCCTTTTCTTAAGAATTTTATTAATATGCAATAGGTTGTTAGCCATAAAAATCTCTCACCAGGATCCAGCTCCTCGTGCAATTTTTAATACTCCAGCAGGAATCCTGTCCTTCCTCTGGGTCTCAGGTTTAATTATCACAGCGCTTTCTCTGCCTTTGGGAAAGCTCTACTACACCAAAGCCAGATGTACTTCTTATTGGATAATAGCTCCTTTTGCATTTCATAGAAAATATTGTGCTGAATCCAGCTGTACATTATACATACGATATGCAGACACTAAATTAAAATATAAATGGACTGCATAAGTGACATGTGGTTGATGTTAATGCTAAAGAAACCTAGAAATGAGATTAAAAATGTAATCTAAACATGCAAAAATGTATTATATTTCTCTAGAGAAGGATTTCATGCGGGCGGAGTTTAGGTGTATAATTTTAAACACACTTTGCTAATGTTTTCAAACAATCTGTGTGAGTTTGTAAAAACAGATTCCAGAGTGATCTTTTCTGCATCTCAGATAAAATGGTACTGTTGACATATGAGCACAGCTTCCATGTTCTTACCCTTAAGTGTGCAAATGGAGTTAATTTTTTCACCACAAGCTCACAGTAACTTGCCAGCTGACCCATATGCCTGTTGTACCAAGGAGCACAGTCCCAGCGGATGAGCATATTTAAATGAAGATCTGCCAATATCATACATATGTACTGTGTGGTGTATTTCTACATTATATTAAAATAAATTTTAAAAAATGGTATTGACAGGCCATAACCAAAAGCTGATTAAAACATGTTGATCTACCAAGACATTGAGAAAGATATTTGAAAAACAAAAAGGATAAGGTACTTGGGTCCTGTCTAACCACAGAGACAGAAATCTGTAAGTGCCTAAAAAACAATTAAGAAAACTGACCCATAAGGGATTTTTGACCAGAATGCTTGAATATCGATGTATGAATACAAGTAAAGCAGTTAGCTTAGAAGTAAAGAGTAAAAGCTCTCTGTTAAAAAAGTTTTATTTTATTTTATTTTATTTCATTTCATTTCATTTCATTTCATTTCATTTCATTTCAATTTCATTTTATTTTATTTTTATTTTTATTTTTATTTATTTATTTATTTTTTCGGCAAGCAACTGGGTGAAACAGAAAGGTGAAGACTATTTTTGAAAAGATACACAGGCAAATAAGAGGAACAAGCATGGAGTGCAAGGCTACCAAGCCTGCCCATAAAACACCAGTGATGTAACACCACTGTAATGCTGTCCTCTGTCTGGCAAGCAAAAAGTTTTAGTGTGGTAGGAATTTCAGTTGGGCATTTGGATCAGGAGAGAATTCTCTTCTTTGGTCAAACTTCCACTACTTCTCCCCGTCTTGGGCTCACAGTGGCTCAGCTTTGGTTTTCCAGCTGCTGCCTCTGTGCTGCAATCTAAAGAGTCATCCTCCAGATGCTTGAGGAAACAGCTGCCCTTTTTTATAAAGGATTAAGGGTTATTATGAATAATGCTGATTATGAGTAGGGTCAGAAGAGTCCACTTACCAGTCAAATACTTTTTCCTAGGCATTGCCCAAATTCAGAGCTGAAGGTGCCTCTTCCAAATAACTCACAGTCACAGTGGTGTTTATTGCCCACCATTGATGGACTGAAAAGAAGTTGTTTCCAATCTGAACACATCTTTAATCAAAAAGCAAGTATTACTTCATGAATCCAATCCTGATCACATCTTTTTCCAACATGACAGGAACTGAACTCAGACAGAGTTTTTCTGTGCTTATTAAGAAATCCTTTGAAGATAGTGGTGACCCCTCAGAAAGTTTATGCAGAATAGCTGTTTAAGGAAATCATATTAGTAATTTCATTCCATTTATCCTTGAGGAAAGAAAGCAGCAGACAATACCCAACAACAAGTGACAGTAGAAGTGCTGGAACTTGGTAAGTCAAAGCTTTGTTGTTGTTGTTGTTATTGTTGCTGTTGTTGTAATGTAACACATAGCCAAGTGCATCAATTAAGGAAGCTCCAGGAAGGAGGATTAAGCAGCCATAGAGGAACACCAGGAAGGAGAGAGCAACATGTAAGGCATGTAAGGAACTGCCGAGAATAAGAAGTGTCAAATGAAATATACTTAGCGATGTGAAACCTACAGCCACCAAACAGTGCTTTGCATTATAAAAACTAGAAGATGGAATTTAAGATCATGTAAAATGGAATGAAATTATAAAGAACAGGAATTTCTGAAGCATGAAAAAGAAGTCTGAAAAAAAAAAAAAACTCAATATGCACATATATAGTCAGAACGCTGGTGTGCTTTTTTCATTCTTGGAGCTCACACTTGGTCCAAAAATTAAAGCCTACTTTCCACCCAAAATTCTGGGCCTCGATTCTTTGTACACTGCAATTAATACCATCACTTCAAACCATATCACTGATAGCAGACCATATAGCCCTTCTGCACATCCAGGGGTGCCTGGGTGACCCAGCCAAAGTGTCTGAGTGCTGCACACACATAATCCTGATTTCTGATCTGTGCGTAGTCACATTGTGCTGTGCCCAGTGCCCTTGCACTGAGCTGGCAGGCCAGGACAAAGGAGGAAGAGGAAAGGCAGAAAGCAGAGGAAGTTGTTTTTACACATAAAGTAGTGGAGATTAAAGTAATTTCTTTCCACACTATATCTGTGTCTCTTCCTCCATACAGTGATTTTCAGGGTTGGAAAGATTAAAAAACAAGAGCAAAAAAAAAAAAAATCCCTCAGACTACAGCAATCCTACTCCAGAGCTGGAAAATGGAGCCCAAGTTGCCTCACTATTTCATAAGCGTATGTTTTTCCTTAATGCAGACCTTTTAGAAATGCACCCCATAGTAATCTTCTGGAATTCATTTTCTCATGCTGGTCATACTCTTTCTCCAATCAACTGTTTGCACATGGATAATACATATTTAGTCAAATACATATATCAATGCTATATTGATTTATAAATGTTTAATATATATGTAAAGAGTGCTGGCAACTGTGTATAATGGTAGAGCTGTATGTTATTAACCTAACCTAACCAACACATTCAGTTTTTGGACTTTGTATTGTATTAAAATCAAGAAAGTTTTTATAAATATAAGTAATATTGTCTTATGTGTCCAACTTCAAATAGATTTTCATTAAATTACATTTTTAAGTTTGAGTTGTGGGATTTTTTTTTATTTTTTTTTACTCTGCAGACATAAAAAATGAGTTATGGTAAAAAAATTTTATATATTCATAGAAATTTCTAGATCTTTTTTGAAGCTAAGCTCATTGAACAGTGAAGACTTGCAGCAAAAAGCTCTGCTAGTCATCTGTATGCACTTGGTTACTTGCACATATAACCAGAGCCCCAGCTGAGCACCTCTGAGCAGACTCTGGGCTCTCCTGCCTTCAGCTGACTACATGCATCCCTCCTCTGACCGGCTATCTATGAATGAAATCACCTGCAGAGGACAATTCCTCCAGCATCTTCTTAGCACTTACTTATAGTCCACTGACTATGGAGAGAGCCTAAATAACTATCTGAGATTTGACACCTAACTTTTCCAAACCAATGGCTAAGCAAGACAAAGCCCTCCCTTGCTGTAGGAATATTTTTGAGTGCAGATGAGACAGAGGAGAACTGACAGAAGGGAAAGTGAAAATGCACACAGACACATACACCATAAATTTTTTTTGATAATGCTTTTCATGGGAAGTATTGCCATGAGAAACAGATGTTCCCCTCAGATATACCTTCAGCTCCTCATGCCCAGATCGCACCAGGGGTATTTTTTCCGTGAAGTAACATAGATGGATAATACATCATTTTTTCTATGACTGGCATAGAAAAAGAAGATTCATATGGTTGAATTTTTTGCTAGCTTTCTGCCTGTGGAGCCCTACCAGTGTCAGTACCACTTGGCTTAGTTATAAGCTACGAAACTGTTTTTTAAAAATGTACTCTTGCCACATATGCTTTCATGCAAGGATATTTTTCTTCATGATCCTTAAGCTTGTTTGTGCTCAGAGCTTCTTTAACAGTAAATTATAACAGCAGCAAGGAATGCCAGCAGAGGAGGAGAAAGCTGGTTATTATTTGTCCTCTTCCTCATGCAGAAAAGCTGGGAGCATGGAGCATTATTCAAATCTGGTTATTACCAGGTAAGTGCTCACCAGTAGAGATGTACCAAGACAAAATAAGTGCATTTGTAAACTGCTCGTGGGTATGCCACAAATAATGCACTTGCCTTTTACACAAGTAACCCTTCATAGTGCATTTGTTCGCCATGTTTCATGGGAGTAATAACACTGTGGGCCATACCTTTTCATGACTTTATTATCAGTAATCTTTGTTAGCCTGTCTCTCTTCATCCGCAATGTCAAAGTTACAACACGCACGAAGCTGCCAGGCTCCCAAGTCACACCTGGCCCTCAGAACATGTCACACCTATGTGCTCATATTTAAACTGGCTTCTTGTCACATTTTTGCCCAGACTTTCAAAATGTGTCTTCCAACCTATGAAGCTTAGCGCAGTCACAGTTTTTGTGTAACAAACCATTTCCACCTTACTGCCCCATTTGCTCTTTAACAGTATCTGGCAAAGGTTGCCTGGGGTCAATTTTTCCCAAATTATATCATAAGCTAGAACCTCCCTTTTCTTCAACGTTTTAGAAATGAGGGAAAGGAGAGACAGATCACCTTCAAAATCTGATTTTAGATCCAGGCTCAAATTCTGCAAGCTACTTTTCTAACATCACAGACTCCAAGCCCCAAATTAAATTTTGCAGCCTTAGACCATCTTGTACGATCATTCCAAACCCAAGTTTGGGGCTGCTAAAGATATTTCATTTAGACAGTTGCAGAGCATAGAAGTTTGCAGAAATGTAGTCAAGACCTCCTGGATCAATGTTACAGTGTTGGGACCAGGTAAGGAAGGATTTTTTTAAATAAAAAATAACTGACATATATCTTCGTCCACACGTCAGTAAAATTGTTTAAAAAAAAAAAAAGATAAGATACACTTTTTTTCCCTGCTGATCAGTCTTCAAGGAGTAATCATTCCTGTTTGTATCAATACTTTCCAGTTTGTTTGCTGAACCAGGAGTGACTTTAAGTTGTTCATATCTGAAGTTTTTCTGTGCCTTGATAACATCAGGCAATTGGTCTGCATATGTTTTGTTTTTTTGTTTTTTGTTTTTTTTTTTTTTCCATGGAAACGATTATTTCTTAAAGGGAATCTATGATTTCTTCAAGACCAGGAATAAGAATAGAAACGTTCTGCCTGTACCTCATTGTGAGAGAGGGCGAAAGTCAGCAACCAAGAAAGAAACAGCCACAGTCTGTCTCGTATTTATCTGCCAAAAGATCACCGTGCAGAGAGACACAGCTTGTGGATGCTGAAGCATTCTACCTCCCTGGAATTCCTCATGAACATCTGGGGGTTTGCTTGGTTTGCTTTTCTGGAGTTGGAGTGGAAGAGTGCTGGGAGAACCAGCAAGCAAGCAGAAGGACTTTATCTCAAGGGAAGTCTTTTCTGTCTGTTTTCTGCATTCACTGTTCCCAGCCAGGCAAGAGGAGGTTGCAGCAGACTGGCCTGCCAGACTGCACGCAGTTAGCTGCCAGATTTTGCAGACCAAACTGGTCTGAACTTAGTAATCACCAAGAGTGGGCTGCTCATTTCTAACTGTAGCCATTGGACCCTTTGAGAGTGTTGTGCCCTGTTCTGGGACTGGTCCACAGGATGTTGGGGCAAGAGAAAAGCTTTGTCTGCCCAGAGCTTCATGGTGCTGTCTAAGCAAAAGCTCTACTTGGTTCCTGAGGAAAATAAAATTAAATTAAATTAAAAAAAAAAAAAATCAACAGCACTAATCAAAATCAACCATGCACATCAGCTGAGCATATTCCACAAATGATAACTTCAAGCACAGGGCTCTGGGACCAGACTCTGAAGTATGTGGACTCATATTGCTTTACTATATCAGCAGGATTTGCCGACTACTTTTGAGCAACTGGGAAGAAAAGAAAAAAAAGAAAACCTCCCACAAAACACAGAGATACATTTGAACTAAAGTCAAACCCTTCAAATTTCAAAGGTGATAAGAACAGGCCATGAATGGTCTGTCACTTATCTTGGTAGACAGAAACCACATGTTACCCTAGGCTCGGAGTTGCGGCTCTGCTCGTTCTTCCGGCTCTGGTCTAACAGGAAAAAAAAATCAAGGGAAACCAAGATCACAGATTTTCCTTTCTCACCAGATTTGAGCCTTTTCAATGGAGGAGTATGCAGTTTTACTAACTATGAGCTGCTGAAGATCACTGTAATCTGCAGAGCTGGGACTGCAATCATTAAGAAGTGTGTGTGCACAAATAATCAGACATTCACTACTTCGTGCATTTAATCCCAAAAAAAGAATGTGATTTTTTTTATATATATTCTTAGGATTTACAGCTGTAGTTAGTTCACAACTTCAACAACAGCCATGTAACACATGCCTGTAACTCTCATTTCCCCTGGAAAAGTGGGTTGTGTCAATGTTACATGCACTGCTGTGGAAATAAACTGTGAGGGCTAAGCATATAACTGGTAGACGTTTTGCCTTGTCTTTGCCTCATAGTTTTCTGAAGCTACAGAGAGAACCAAAAGCCAGCTCTCAGATAAGGAGATTGATTAGAGTTTCCCTGCAGTTAACAGAAATATGCAAACAGGACCCAGGAATGCTCCTTCAATTTTTAAACTATGTACAGGAGGAGAAGTCTGCTAGTGTTGCAATTTAAAATCAGTGGTGAACCAAATGATTATCCACCCCTTGAAAGGTCAAGGTCCTACCAGCCAGTAGGTGCTAGCTAGATACCTGGACATATTTTTCCAATACTTACAAGGCCTACAAGAGGACTCTGTTCCTCCCTTGAAAAAAAAAAAAGTGGTTAGACTGTGCAAACAGAGCTTGTAGTAGCATAAATATCATCTGGTTTTGCAGTTTAAACATGTTCTGCTCAATTTCCTACACTAAAGATAGTTTATGGGCCTTAACCCATGATGCATGGTCACCATCCAGTACACTTCATGACAGGAGATTGCTGGCAGTGCACGCGCCTGCCACTGGAGATGCCTGCCTCGTGCCCAGCTGATTTCTTTGATCTCCATTTTCTGTGTTCAGGCCATGTCCTTTGGAGGGAAGGTCTCTGTTACTGTACACCTATATCTGTTTTCGATTTGAGTTAGGCAGAATTGCTTTATGAAAAAGGATTATTTTTCAAAGTTTTGTAGGCCCCCAGGACATCTCAGTTCATGAAGGTAAAGAATATCCCCCATTTGCTGCTTTCCAAGTGAGTTCCCACTCAAATCATTTTTCTCAGTTGCAATTCATTATTGGGGGCCTCTGCGTGTGCTGCATCCCCTTAACAGCTCTGTCTCATAAGGTTACTGCAAAAAAAAACACAGTACCCCTAAAAGGCCCCCTCCTCTTTATATGGCATGAATTACTGTAAAGAGGAGGTTAAAGAAAAAAAGGACATGAAGAGGAGTGGGAGGCTTATTGCTACTCTGAGGAAGCAGCTCAGGAGCAAAATGCTTTTCTCCGCCGCTTGGGATGACTAGGGAGCCTGGTGGACCCCAGTCTGTTGACACTTATGTGCATATAGTAATCCTTCAGGGCTGGTTGCGCTTCTTAATTCATCCCACAATAAATTTGCTACCGATGGTGCAGATTTTGTCCTTCCCTCCCCACTGCACTCAACAAAGCAGGGAAAATTACTCAATTAATTGCCTGGCGGCTGCAGGGGCTGCCTGGCAAGGGGGTGCTGCCCTTCTGTGCCAAACTGGGGATATAAATTTTTCCTTGTGAGCAGAGAACATCACGGCTGTGCGCTGCGAGGCAGGGAAGTGCACGCATGCGTGTAATAGGCAGCTGATCATTCCCATGACAGCTGCCGCGGGGGGAACAGGGAAAGGTGTACCCACCGCCCCTGCCATGTGACCCCGCGAGGGAGTCATGCCAGCGACCCTGCACTGGGGGGCTTTCTCAGCCCATGACTTGTTTTCAGATGAGGACTTCCTCCAATGGATATGCATCATGTGCTGGGGTCATCTGAACTGTTGGATTCACCAGGTCCACAATGACTGGCTGTTTGACAACACAGTGTGTTTTCCAACTCTACAACACAGGGGAGCTATCATTTAATTTTTAGCTCTTTGTCAGAAGAAAACTGTACGCTAGGGTGAGCAGGTTATATTTGACTGGATAATGACATATTATTTTGCATGAATAGAAATGTCACTGCTAATGACAGCCAGTGCGTTCCAAAATATTTGGGATTAAATATGTTTGGTCTTATACACCAGGTGCACATAAATATTTGTAAACATCAATATGCAATTAGTCTACCTGAGCAAATTATTAAAAATTATATATGCAAAGCAGTAATTCTCAAGACCTTCATATTCCTGAAACCACCAACTCAGTCTGGATTAGGAAAAAAGACTGTGAAACACAAGAGCTGACTACCACCAGTTACACTCTCCTCTTCTCCCTCCTCCCTCTCCTACTTCCAAAGAGATGAAAATACTTTGACCTCTAAATTAAACAGAGACAAGGAGCTTTTAGCATTGGATATAACCCTGGAGGCTGAGCTCAGCTGTTTGGGACCCCGAGCAGGTTTGTCCATGCCAACAGTTCAATTGCAAGACTCGGGCATTGCCAAGAGCTCCTAAACTCATTGTATCTAGTTACAAGTGGGAAATAGTTATATTTATTTTTACAGTTATGTACAGGGACAGTTAGGTGTAGTAGTTCCTGAATCCACAGATGAATTTCTAGCCAAGTTGGCCCCATCTGCTTCAAAATGAATGCTTTCCATTAATTTGGGGGTGAAATAGCTTTTCTTCTCCACATCAGCTACCATTACTGTGGCCATTCTTCTGACCCATTTCTGTCGGAATTGTTGTTAAAAGGCTTTCTAGTATTCTCCAGGGTGAAGCTGCATAACAAGGCTGTATAACATACTTGACATGCAATTCTATAATTAGTAAAATACTATAAAGATTTTTTGTCTTTACAATAACTGTTTCTGAAGGACAGATGGAAGAAGCATTTTGTGTGAGAAATTAGCTGACATAAAGGCTTTTTAGATGTCTTAAATTTAGTTGAATTCATTTTAACAAATACCATCCTGGAATTAGTGTGTCTCTGAAAATCAGACCTTAGATATGGCAGAAATATCCTTGATCCTAAATTTTATTCCACATAGAATACAGAGATAGCTGACATCATCTCTTACCATTACTTGCTAGTGAATTCCTAAGGAAAACAGAATCATATTCACTGACTTGTACATTTTCCCATACTTTTGTTTCAAATAGTAATTTTCCTGTACAATTTCTTCCTTGAGTTCCTATCACTTCAACTTCAAATTCACTAAGCGCTGGGTTCAAGTTGGCAGAAGACTCAGAACACAGAAAGACACGATCTGTGCTCTCGTTATAATTTGAAACAAGATGCAGCATGTAGGTTTTTAATTTCATTTGTACTCATTAAAGCATAAGCAGTTGCTCATTCACTGCATCTTGGCACACAAGATGGATATATAAATTGTTCTGGGAATAGGGAAATTAGGCAAATATTAGCAGCCATAAGTGAACACCCATTTTGAAAAAGAGACTACTATATCTAAGAAATTCTTGTCTACTCTTTAAGGCTGGAGGTTTTCAAATTGTGATTGCTCTATTGAAAGGGTGGGGGGTGGGGGGGAAGGTTGCAGTATCTGGAATTGTTTCAGTAAGAAACCAACCTAATGCTTTCAAAGTGGATTTTTTACATTTTATGGAGAAGAATGAGAGTGCTCTGGAACAGGCAACAAAAGCACACCGCAGGAGGAAGGCAAACCTGGCAGAGGTCTTTCCTCTGTCTCGAGGCTTTGATCCAAATTCCCCCACTCCCGACTCCTCCACTATTCAGAGATGAGCAAACTTTGATCCCCTTCGAGAACCTTCCCAGCAGACTTCAGAGCTCTGAGAGAAGAGAGGGGCTTTCCCCACTCACTGCCCTTCTCCAGATGTATTTCCACAATGATCCAGTGGAGACATGTCTCATTTCCCAGCACTGCCAGTGTAGAGCTTTCCATGAGCTCTTAGTGCATGGTACCACTCATTTTTCAATCAGTAGCAATCCTGTCCTTCATTTCAGTGACACAGAAAAAGAAAAGCCCTTCAAGTAGAAGTTGCCAGAATATATTGAATGCAGAACCATCCTTTTAGTGCTCTTACTTATTCACTACAGTAAACAATGCCATTTAAAATAATTTCCAAATCTCAATTTAGGGGAAAAAAAATCTTTTTTAGCTGTTGCTCTCCCTCACAATGGAAAGCTGTCTCAGAGCATGTTCCATTTCAGAGGAGCCTGCGAGATTTTGTTTTAATGGGAAGCTAAATGAAATGTTTAAATTTCAAATCAACAACAGAACGTGTTCAAAGGGCTATATTTATAGGGTTTAAGTGAAAAATGCTCTGGCACCACTTTTAAATAATGCTGGCAAGCAACCGAGGGAAGAACACCACTCGCTGATTCTTTGCATGGCTTAGTCCACAGCCTTATTCAAGGCTCACGTATAATATGAGTTGTTGGCTGTGATACTCAAGTTGTAGTGCTAGTGGAATTCACTGTAGGCAAGGGCTTGTGATGCTAAACAAAGTGGACAAAAGGCTTTTACAGAATAATAAAAACAACGTCTCCATTTATGACTTAAAGTTAAGTGTCCTCAGTGAAGACATTATGCAGTAAATAACTCTGTGGGAAAACCTGTAAAATATAAATGCCCTGGCAAGCTGGGGAAAGCATTGAGGGTGATAGAAACCTTAAAGAGTCAAAAAGGTGGAAAAGGATATTCTGTCCTGCTTGAAGCTTAGAGCTTTTCACTGATTTTTTCCTTTTATAGCCCTCAGTTCTAGTATTTTTCATGTGGCTGAGGAAGCAAGGTCCCGATTTCAAGTCTGCAGAATTTATTTTTTTTTATGTTCAATTAAAATAATATTGAGCTTGCATTTCTGGGGTGAACATGCAGAAAATGTCTCAAAAGTAGAAACAAATGTAGACAAGCTGTGGAGAAAAAAACAGAATGGGAAGGAAGAAAATTGCTAATGAGAAACTACGGACAAAAACTGTACAAACTGTACAGTTTGTACAGAAATTGTAGGGCTACCAAGTTGATCAGAGAGCTGGAGCACGTCTCCTGTGATGAAAGGCTGAGAGAGCTGGGGCTGTTCATCCTAAAGAAGAGAAGGCTCCAAGGTGACCTTATTGCAGCTTTCCACTGCTTAAACGGGGGCTTATAAAAAAGATGGAGAGCAACTTTTTGCTCAGTCAGATAAGGACAGAACAAGGGGGAATGGTTTTAAACTAAAAGAGGAGAGATTTAGATTAGATGTTAGGAGGAAATTCTTCACTCAGAGGGTGGTGAGGCACTGGAACAGGTTGCCCAGAGAAGTTGTGGATGCTCTATCCCTGGAGGTGTTCAGAGTTAGGTTGGATGACAACCTGGGCAACCTGATCTAGTGGGTGGCATCCCTGTCCACGACAGAGGGGCTGGAACTAGACAATCTTTAAGGTCCCTTCCAACCCAAGCCATTCTGTGATGATTCTATGATTCTACAATGCACTGCAATTTTTTAGTAATGTTCATATTCTATTTTTAGAGAGAAACACTGCCAGGATCACCTATTCCCCAAATTATTCCCAGTAGGATAAATATCTGCTACGGGTTGAATGCATACTCTGTCTTGGTGCAGTTTTTATGTGTCTGATCAAAGGTGTATCAAGAAGTTGGTCAACTGGATCTTGGGCTTGTGTTATAACCATGTGGTCATACTCTGTCCGTGGGGGAGGAAAAAACCCTTTCCTGACAAGTGGTTGTTTTCTGGCACATTGTTCCACACTAGTGTTTAAAGTTTAGGGTGTCCTACATATTAATGGAGAGGTTTTAAGAACAGGCAAAATGGGGGGTTGGTCTAGCAAAAGCCATACATAGATTTTCTAGCTAAAATTCTTACAAAAATTAATTAGTTCAATCCCTGCTAAGACTTCATAACATTGCACTATTCTTTTATTATTATTTATTTTTTCAAATTTTAATTTCATTTCTACCTAGACTGAATTTTCAGAACCTTCAAGCATTTTGCTAGCTCAAGCCAAACATGATTCTCGCTTTATTTCTGGCTTCACAAAGTATTTCCTTTTCTTTTACACAGTATGCAACTATATTGCATATCCCATATACATTTTTATTTCTGTATCCCTATTTTTCTACCAGGGTGAAAAAATGGAAGTAAGTACAAGGAAATAAGTGTACAGGAAATAAGTGTACAGGAATGGTTTAATATGTGTCAAATTCAGAGCTGATAGAGAGGTGATTGTCATTAGCACTGGAAGAAGCCAAAGTAAAGAAGCTATTTTGAAAGAAGAACTGAAAGTGTTTATGTTTTAAAAAAAAAAAAAAAAGTAAAACTAGTTTGTTTTGTGGAATTTCATTTTTTCATTTTCTATTGTACAATTTTTAAACTAAACCTTCATCCAATGAGCCTGTAGGATTTTTTTTTTTCAATCATCACTAAAAATACACTTTAGTGAAACAATAGTAAAAATAAAAAGTAGACAAATCAATGTGGGGAAAAAAATGAAAAAAAAAAAAGGGGGGGGAGTTTTGATAATTTTTTTTTATAAGTTTGCTAATTTTAGAATAATAAGGCTTTTTTTTTGTTTTAATAAGAAATGGAAACCAAAAGTTACCCTCACAAGATTAGTCTGTGGATGTGAACACTTCTCAGGGTTTCATTTTTCTCCATAGTGCCAAGTAATGGTATAAGGAAATCTCCTGCCCTTTTAACAGCAAGATCTCCAGGTTTGAGTACAAGTTTATGCCACTTTAGCATTATTCACTACGGCATTTGAGTAATTGATTTGTTGTTGTTGTTGTTGCCTTTTTTTTTTTTTTTTTTTTTTTTTTTTAAGGAGAGGTTTTTCCTGTACAAATACATTTAAGAGTTATGAAATAAAAACACTTCTATTCTGGAAGTGACTTTTGGTAACATTTTATTAAAGAAAAAAAAAAACAAATGGTTCTTCCTCACAAGTATTTCATTGTTAAACTAAAAATCATTCTCCAGATTTCTGAGGACATGAGGAATGCCTTCAGAAATATTAGATCTACATAGGGAAGCTTCTGGTTATATTTCCCAATGAATATAGTATGTATCACAGAATCACAGAATGACAGAATTGTAGGGGTTGGAAGCGACCTCAAGAGATCGAGTCCAACCCCCCTGCCAAAGCAGGTTCCCTACAGCAGGCTGCCCAGGTAGGCGTCCAGACGGGCCTTGAATATCTCCAGAGAAGGAGACTCCACAAACTCTCTGGGCAGCCTGTTCCACTGCTCCATCACCCTCACCATGAAGAACTTCTTTCACATGTTGGTGCTGAACTTCCTGTGATCCATTTTTGTGTGCTCCACTTCCTGTGCTCCTGTGCTCCACTTCCTGTGCTACATTTTCCATGTAGTTACTGGTTCTCCTCATTGCCAAGCTTAGGAAATTTGGGACTCTGGGACACCTAGCTCCATAGCCAGCATGCTGAGGAGGGAGGAGATAGCTGATGTTGGGAAGGTGGCAAAAAGGAACTGAGGCAAGTTTTGTCTGAGTTATAAAGTATATCTAGATGAACTGGAGAAAGAGCCCAACAGAAAAGCATCTCTGGTGCTCTGCAGGTGAGTTTGTGTTGCTCAGAGGTTGGCATGGACCTGGCCTCCATGGTCCCCTTCAGCCCAGTGCCACTGTAGGGGTCGGTGGCTCTGGCATGTGAGCTGCAGCTGCATGGCATCCAGCTCGCTTTCAGCATAGGCTGAGCAAGTCCAATGCCAACAGAGACATGTCCTTAAGGACTGTCTTTCAGAGGTGCTACTGAGTACCGGCAGTTTTCCCTGTCAGCTGTTAGTAATTTTTCCAATCTACATGCAAAACTCCTTTAGGGAAAGATATTTATTAGGCTAATGTGGAGATCATCTCTAATTAAAGATTACATTTCTTTCTTCTAAGCAGGAAGAGACTAATTCATCCTCTCTGCAGTATTGTTCCGTGGGGAGCTAGGGGTCGGCCTCTTCTCACAGATAACTAGTGATAGAGGGAATGGCCTCAAGTTGTGCCGGGGGAGGTTTAAGTTGCAAATTAGGAGACATTTCTTCTCAGAAAGAGCAGTCAGGCATTGGAACGGGTTGTCCAAAGAAGTGGTGGAGTCACTGACCCTGGGGGTGTTCAAGGAAAGGTTGGACATGGTGCTTAGGGACATGGTTTAGTGGGTGACATTGGTAGTAGGGTGATGGTTGGATCAGATGATCTTGGAGGTCTTTCCCAACCTTAGTGATTCTATGATTCTATGATTCATTTAGTTTCTCATTGTTATTTTCTGTATATGCCATGTGCAATAGTAGTTCTGATGTTCTGGCAGTGTGTCGCAGGTGCTACATCCCCAGCACAAGGGCAAAAATAGAGGGCACTGTGACATGGTGAGTCTATGATGAGCCTGATCCTGCTAAAGGCTGTGAAGAAGCTTCAGAGGTACTAAACTGATCATAAAATACCTGTTCTGAGAGAGGTAATGGAGAAGCTGCACTGGTACAAGGTTCTTTTACCATATGTAATTGAGCTTTAAATGCAGGAAAAATGAAAATGGAAAATTATAAATGAACAAATACCCAGTGAGAAGACATGAGCAGAGAAATATGAAATTACACAAGGAAAGCATGATTATTCAGGAGCATGCCTGCTGAAAGAGTAGGGTCATGCAGAGATTATGATATCTGTCTCTGTCACTCACATTGCAGTAGTGTTACCCACAGGGAGAGTGTTTAATTTGAAGATCATCTTCCCTAACTGTTTCATACAGAATATGTCACAAGGTAAATTGAACAGATAGAAGTATAATCAGACAGAATAACACACTAAAATAATTAAATACAGGCAGCCCCAGGATGCTCTCTGCTTAATGTAGAATGCTAAATGGTATTTGAATACCACATGGTGTGTGTTGGAGAAAGACAGTGTAAGTAATGTACCTGTATGTTGTGTGTAATAATATAGAATGAGACCTTGAGGGTACATATCCCCCTGAGGATTTCACACTGCCAACAGCTGATACCAATAACAACAGAGGAATGTATTTCCCATGATATTTTCCTCGCTTATTCTTTCCCAATTCCTGCCTAAAGAGCAATTTTGTACACTGAAATTAAATGCAACTTATGAAGTACCTATGTTACCTTTTCAGTAGTAGAAACACTGCATATAGAATTATGATACCACAGACTTTGTAAATATGATCTTGGTTGCTTTGGCCAGCCTATTTAAAAAATTTAAGCATGCTTTTCTGTATGGAAAATATTTTTCTAAGATGATTTTATGAAACACCAGTTTTTAACAGCTTCAGTTTTCTGACTTCAAAGTATATTACCTGTGTATCTGTTGGGGTCAAAATATTAAAGTCTTTTTAAATAAAATAGTAAACATGTTATAAATACTTATATATATAAATATTTATAAATAAATAAAATATAAATAAATAAATATACACGTTATAATAGTAAACACGTAATAAAATAGTAAACACTTTCATAAAACGTTCAAAAACACAATACTCGTGTTCAGTAAACACAAGGCGATCGGCTCCGGGGCAGACGCGTTCTGCAGTGGAGCGGGGGATCGAGACAGGCAGGGCTTTTTTTTCCGCATCGAGGCCACTCGAAGCAGCCGAGGGAGCCACCAGGACCCGGCAGCCCTCGCGAGGGAGGCTGACGAGGCGTAGGCGGAGCCAGCAACGCCCCTCTACCCTGACGTTCAAAAGCAGCCCCTAGGGAGGGGGAGTGACCAGGAGTGCTGCGGCTAGGGCGGGGCGTGTCAGAAGGGCGGGGCGTGGCAGGGCGAGCAGGGAGGGTGAGCAGGGAGGGGTCCTCGCTGCTTTTTTGCAGCAGTCTTTCCCTTTGGTACTTGTAACCTGCCTGCGAGGAACCTGGCCATGGTATCAACCAGGCAGAAAACCATGGCCTCCGCATCTCTTGCGGCCTCTCCAGCCGCAGTCACCGATGTGGCCACTCAGATGGAGGGCTCGGGGAAACACGCAGCCATCCAGGTCTTGGGCTGCAGTGTGTGCCCGAGTCTTCTGTCAGTATCCAACAGCAGCAGCGAGGGGTATGCCTGTGGGAGGTGTACCCAGATTGAAGAGCTGCTCAGCCAGGTAGCGGAGCTTCGGGAGGAGGTGAGCAGGCTCAGGACCATCTAGGAGTCACAGAGTGGAGGTCATTGACTGGTGGAGGTGCACTCTACCCTCTCTGATACAGACTCATGAGCTTGCCATAGCACAAATGTCTTCTGCTATGCGGAAGACAAAAGTTCCCTCATCCTGCCAGGCAGTAGGAGGAAGCCTAGGCCGAGGGGGGGAATGGAGGCAGGTTCCTGTTTGGGGTGGTAGGTGAGCACTGTCCCTGCCCACCTCACCTTCCCATCTACCCTTATATAACAGGTATGAGGGTCTAAAACGCGACAGAACAACGAAGTAAGCGAAAGCCCCTCCCAGTTGGAGAGGGTGCCTAAGGCAAGGCAGCCTATCCCTCGCATTGCTCCATCAACTGTCAAAAAAGAAAGAAGGGTTATTGTCATGGCGGACTCCCTTTTGAAAGGGACAGAGGGCCCAATATGCCGACCAGACCCAACCCACGGGGAAGTCTGTTGCCTCTCTGGGGCTCGTGTGAGAGACTTCACTAAGAAAGTCAAGCGCCTGGTATGGCCCACTGACTACTAGACCGCTACTGGTCTTTCAGGCTGGTAATGACGAGGTAGCAATGAGAAGTCCGAGAGCGATCAAAAGGGACTTTAGGGCTTTGGCGTGACTACTTAAAGGATCAGGGGCACAAGCTGTGTTTGCCTCTGTCCTTCCAATAGGGGGGATCGATGCTGACAAACAGACTCATCACATTAGCATGTGGCTTCAGGACTGGTGCAACCGGCAGAATTTTGGGTTTTTCGATCACGAGAAGGTCTACGTGACACCGGGCCTGCTGGCACCAGATGGGATGCGACTCTCTCAGAGAGGAGTGAGGATTTTTGCTCGGGAGTTGGCACGGTGGATAAATAGGGCTTTAAACTAGAGTCGAAGGGGGAAGGGATAAAACCAGGCACGCTGGTGATGAGCTAAGGGATGGTGCGCTAGAATCACAGGGACTGTGTGCTAGTGAGGCCCTTCGGTCGGCTACACAAGGTGCTGCGTGTAGGGAGGCGCATTTGAAGTGCTTCTACACAAACGCACGCAGTATGAGGAATAAAATGGATGAGCTAGAAGTCTTGGCCCAGTCCCACAGCTACAACATCATCGGTATAAGCGAAACCTGGTGGGATGAGTCCTGTGGCTGGTGTGTTGCAATAGATGGTTACAGGCTCTTCAGGAGGGACAGGCAGGGTAGACAAGGTGGCGGGGTGGCAATGTATGTGAAGCATGGGCTAGACTGTGTGGAACTTCAAGTTGGCGATGGCAAAGTTGAGAGCCTCTGGGTAAGGATTAAGGGACAAACAAATAAAGGGGATGTCGTTGTGGGAGTCTATTACAGACCACCTGGCCAGGACGACAACGCCGATGAATTATTCTTTGCAGAACTAAGAGAAGCCTCGAGATCAACTCCCCTTGTCCTAATGGGGGATTTCAACTTGCCAGACGTCAACTGGGATCACGACACGGCTGACACGAGCAAGTCCAGGAGGTTCATAAAGCACCTAGATGATAACTTCTTGGTGCAGGTGCTAAGAGAGCCGACTAGGAAAGGTGCCCTCCTAGATCTGTTGCTGGAGAACAGAGAGGGTCTTGTGGGAGACGTGGCAATTGGCGGCCGTCTCAGTCATAGTGACCATGAAGTGGCTGAGTTTAGAATTTACGGTGACAGAAGGAAAACTGTCACCAAAACTACAGCCCAGGATATGGGGAAAGCAGACTTCAGGCTGCTCAGGGAACTAGTCAGCGAGGTCCCCTGGGAAACTGCTTTTGGAGGCATTGGTGTTCATCAGTGCTGGTCAGTCTTTAAGCACTGCCTCCTAAAAGCACAAGATCAGGCGATTCCAAAATATCAGAAGTCAGGCAGGTGAGGCAGAAGGCCGGCCTGGCTGACCAGGGAACTTCTACTGGAGCTTAGGCGAAAAAAGAAAGGGTACGGCTGCTGGAAGGAGGGTCAGGCAACAAGGAAGGAATACAGGGATGCTGTTCGTGTTTGTAGGGAGAAAATTCACGTGGCCAAAGCCCAACTAGAGTTGAAGCTGGCCATGTCTGTGGGAGACAATAGAAAAGGTTTTTTTAGATATGTGAACAGAAAAAGGAGGACTAAAGAAAACATAGGTCTGCTACTAGATGGTGAGGGTCTCCTCACAGACAATGACATAGGCAAAGCAGAGACGTTTAACGCCTTCTTCGCTTCTGTCTTCAACACTGATGATGGGCTTTGGGACCCAGGGTACCCTGAGCTGGAGGACCATGACGGTGGGAATGACAAACTCCCAACCAACCCTGAACTTGTGCAGGAATTGCTGCTCCACCTGGATCCATACATTACTCTGCGCTGGTGCGGACTCACCTCGAGTACTGTGTGCAGTTCTGGGCACCACCGTACAAAAAGGACATTAAACTATTGAAGAGTGTCCAGAGGAGGGCGACGAAGATGGTGAAGGGCCTAGAGGGGAAGACATATGAGGAGCGGCTGAGGTCACTTGGCCTGTTCAGCCTGGAGAAGAGGAGGCTGAGGGGGGACCTCATTGCGGTCTACAACTTACTCGCGAGGGGGAGTGGAGAGGCAGGTGACCTATTCTCCATGATCACCAGTGACAGGACCCGTGGGAACGGTGTCAAGCTGAGGCAGGGGAAGTTTAGGCTGGATATCAGGAAGAGGTTCTTCACCGAGAGGGTGGTCGCACACTGGACCGGGCTCCCCAGTGAAGTAGTCACTGCACCAAGCCTGTCTGAATTTAAGAAGAGATTGGACTGTGCACTTAGTCACATGGTCTAAACTTTTGGGCAGACCTGTGCGGTGCCTGGAGTTGGACTTGATGATCCTTATGGGTCCCTTCTAACTCGGGATGTTTTATGATTCTATGATTCATTTTCACAACATTTTTCTCTCAAAGTAGCTTAATGACAAGCTCCGCATTACTTTTTTAATTGTCAACATGCTTAACTGGAAATGAGTACAATCTTTTGAGGTAAATGATAGTTAGATACTCAGGATGAGACAAAAGTGTAGAGTCCCAGCTCTCTCAGTCTGTCCTCACAGGCAGATGCACCAGTGCTGTAATCATCTTTGTGGTCCTTCACCAGACTTGCTGCAACATGTCCATCTCTCTCTTGTTCTAGAGAGCCCAAAAGTCAGTCCTTATTTCTTCAACTATCCAGCTTAATGAGAGCAGCCATACCACCTGTTGCAGGTATCTATGTCTCTAACCCTGAAGTTAAGAGTTTGGTCATCCTGTGCTGTTTCTTTTGGATAGATGCTGCACGGATCCAGATGTCAGGACACAAATGTTGCTTGGAAACATCTGAAGCTCTGTGGAGCACAGCTCATCCACAGGCATGCTGGAAGTGATATTCTCACCTGTACCACGAGGAATTTTCACACTTCTTTTTCTCTCACCATGCTGTCTGAGGACAGTCTCCTCTCACCATGGGTCACTTACTGAGCTCAGTGTCAGGTCCAGAGCAGATGCATCCATTTACTTATTCATTTTTTTTTCAGACATGGTTTGTGTACCATTTGCCCACTTTTATCATTATCTTTTCCTAAATTTTGAAGACAATGAAAAACTTCAGTATTATGAGATGTAGTTGGCAGTTTCACAATTGATAGTGTCCTGACGAACAACTTAATTTTAAATACATGTAACTATTTACTGTAGTACAGTTAAAGACAGCAGGGCTCTGTAGGCTAATCTGGTGTTTTGAAAAACCTATGTAGATTAGTCCCATAATTTAACAATTATGTCAGCAATTTTTTAGACTCAATGTTATCAAATGGTTATGAAACTGGACTTCAAGTACGGTGAGCTCCAGCTACAGTGATTGAGGGACTGTTTTTTTAAAACTAAAAATGGAAATTTTTTGAGCAGGCCTCCTGTAGTTTAATGCCATGTGCAATTAATTACCTCTAATACTGTTTGAATGGTTCACTTATTCATGAAAGAGGAAGTAAAAGAAGAATGGGAAGGGAAGGGAAGGGAAGGGAAGGGAAGGGAAGGGAAGGGAAGGGAAGGGAAGGGAAGGGAAGGGAAGGGAAGGGAAGGGAAGGGAAGGGAAGGGAAGGGAAGGGAAGGGAAGGGAAGGGAAGGGAAGAGATGATTCTTTGAATGATATCAAAGAAAATATGTCTTTAAAGAATGTCTTGAAAAACAAAAACTCTGCAAAGGTCTGGTGGTTCACACTTCCTGTGTAAGGAATTTCCTCAGACCATAGGTAGGGCTCTGCCCAGAGGGTTTTGCAGACTGGAGTAGAAATCTCTAAGTAGTGAAATCCTCAAAAGATATTAGGGTACTTGGTTCCCATCAGTATCAAGGAGAGAAGAGAACACATAACTGGCAATCTAGGCAAAGACAGGTGGTACTACTACCAAACAGCAGTACCAGCTCAAGTAAATTACCACCAACCCAGTATGTTTTTTTTTTTTTGCAGTGGAGGTGGCTTCTCCCATTCCTACTTTAAAGAATTTGGCCTCTAATTTCAGTACTGGTGGTGTTGGTTCTTAAAAATCCAGCATTTGCTCCTGGCAGAAGTCGAAAATAGTCGTTGAAAATGAACTATTCCTTCATCACTAACTTATGGCATCTCTCATCTTCGTATGCCAGTTGTTAAAGCATTTTCAGCTTGCAAATACTGGTAGGATTTCCAGCAAGAACAGCTAGAAATAGAAAATGCTGATTGAAAGCCCTGTGCTGAAGGGACAAGAAGAAGGGATTCAAATATGTTCATTCTAACAAATAACAATTATTGTTTTAAACTCTTTATTTACTGAATAAAATAGTAATGCCCAACAGGCATTTTAGGAACTGGCAACAATAGCTAGAATCTGCTTCCCAAAACTCAGAACAACTTGTATTCTCATTGAAACAATAACAATTTTCATAATAGATAGGCCTGTCGAGTAGAAAGGAAAAGAATAATTCAAATAATGATGATTACAATATGCACCAGCTATGAGCAGACAATGTGACATACATAAATTCTCTTCCAGTCTGTTCACAGCTATTCCCTTTGGTGTTATTATCCTATGATAAATTCTGTTTACATTTTCTTACTTAAAATCTCTTTACTGAAAAGTCCCAAAAAACAATGCAATGCATTTTGAAGATCCTTAGTAAGGAAAAGATTGTGGCTGATTTTTATATTAGCATGTTTCACTAAGTGACACACCAGGAAATCTCTGATTCTCTTGAACGCTTCATAGAGCAGGATCTACATCACAATCACTTTCCAAAGAAGATGGAAAAGAAGGACCTTTTGTGTAGACATCTGATGGCTTGGTTAATTCACTGCACCAAGGGATGATAAACAATTTTCAAATCACTACCTGCCTTCATTTACCATGAAGACAGTTTAATTCAAGTCAGAGCTGATTTAGAGATGCTTAAGTGTTGGATTCACCAGCCTATGTAAAAGCACCCACCCTGTTGTTGGATGTTTTGTGTTATTTAGGACATGTGTTTGAAGTTGATGGATATACTATGGTGTTTTACAGGAGACTCGTACTCTTCTGGAGGTCAGCCAGCATACATTGCCATATCTGAAATTGCAGTAATGCCTGTTTTTGAATACCTGATATCTGTCCCAGTAGACCAACCACAGAAAACTGTTGCCAGTTCACCCTCAAAAGCTTGATTGATCTTACCAGCCTAGGATATATTCTGTGTATTAATAAGCACATTTTATCAGCTGAAGTATTAGCAATTCAAATATATGTTAAGAAAAAGTGAGAGAATGAGCGTTCATAGGCAAACAGGCAGAATACTCCCCAAAGAGATTTAGATCTGAAAGCACGTGAGATGGATGCACATAGCTGTGCACATCAGTTATAGTCCTCATCAATCAGACCCAAAGCCAAGATTGTCATCCTGATGATTTCAGCTATACAAATTTCCTTTAGGAAAAAAATATGGTTCCATAATCTTTAATGAAGAAAATGAGTGTGTTTGTCTTTAAAATCAATGTAACATAAGCATCACAGACATCTTTCAGCTATTCGAGTTTAAAAACGCAGAAATAAAAGTGGCCAAAGATCAGCTAAAAAAAATAATTCATCATCAGATACTTTACTGCACTGTGGTCACATTAGTTGGAGAGCCAAACTATTAACTTTAAGCCAATATAGATTTAGTTAAAGGTTTACTTTTAAGTAGGTGTTCTGCACAAAACTCTGGAAACAAACACAACAGATTTTGCTGTAAAGCTTGAAATAAGTTTCTTAAAATGCATGACCTCGGTGTGCTTCAGAAAAATATTTTGAATCTACATCAAGTTGTTTTATCACCCTTGCCTCCAGCCACAAGGTCAATGATTGTTTTTTTCATCATCCAGGTAATATATAAGGAAAGATAACTTTGAAATGTATGCACAGTGAAATATTTAGCCAAATACTATCCTAGATTACTTATGGTTAGGAAATATTGTTTAAAGGAAAGATAAAAATATCCGCTAAAAGAAAAAGAATTTTCAGTGTGCTGCAAAAATGTGTTGTGTTTCTTCCTCTGCTTTCTCCTTCACCTTCCTGATTTCTAATATAGTCTTAAAATATTTAGGCATTCCTCCCTGAAGGACTTTCTGGCTCCTCTAATTTTTATAAATCATAAAAATTTGGAATTTTCTCCTGCTATTTAATAGCATCATATAGTAGAGCACATGCATTTCAGCTGTCACTGGTAATTACATCAAGCTCTGTGTGATTCAGGTCTCATGCATTATGCTCATTCTTTGTATTTATTCTCAAAAGACATTTACAGAGTTTTAGGGAGGTAATGTTACTTACCTTATCTTTCTTCCCTCTGGTTAGCAGCCCAGTAGGAAAAAAATCAGTGTTCTACCAGGAATGTGGTCAATTTAAAGCTGAATTGTGCAGCACATGAAACTGATGAAAATCAGCACACAGAGGTGTTGTTCTGTGCTGATGTCGCAGGACTCCAGCAGAATTCTAGCCAGAGTCAAGACCGTGAGTAGATTCTGTTTCAACAAGAGCATTCAAGAATATTTTCTGCCACTGTAAGTTGTTGCCATGTGTTGCCAAAAAGATGACGTTCAACAGCACAACTTTGCAGAACAAAACAGAGAAATGCATAAGCTGTTTTGTATGTGAGTTTTTAAGAATCATATAACTTTCGTCTAATAGCAGAAACTAGAAAAGGATCACAGTGCTGTCCCCTTCTTCACTGCACAACTCAAATATTCAAACTTAATTTTCAGTGTAAAACTAAAACCTTTGTTTTGCATTTATTTGATTGCTGTTAAAGGAGATGTAAAGATTCTATTCTCCTGTATTTGTTGCAAGTAATTCCTCTCAAATCAAAGGGAATTATCTGTGCTCTAGAGGGAGGTAAACTGACTATGAGCCTTGCAAACTGCAAAACAATGGAAAGGAAAAGTAATAGCCCAAGCTTAAGATAATATCTGTGTTTGTGCACAATGCTGTATGAATTCAGTCTTGTATTATAGGGTTATAATAAAGATGGATATCTTGTAGACACTTCCATTTAGACAATCATCTTGGAGTTCAGAGATTAGAGGAATAACCTCTACTTAATAACACTAGGGAAGTGGACCCAGTAACTCTCTTTAACATCTATTTAAATGCTTAGAAGGGAGCTGGAGTCTTACTTCTCTGACCCTTAAATGCCAAAGTGCACCATAACTCCCAACTGGGCTGTAGTTATCAGTTTTCTCCCTGTGGAAACCAAGGCACAGGAAATGGTTGGGACTAGCTCAGATATGTCAGAGAGAAGTACCTGAAGTCTGCAACTTGCAACTCAGGAATGCACCTGAATGCACACTCTGGAGACCATGGGTCTGCAGGTCCTCAGACCTGGTCTTACTGTCTTCAGCAATCTTTGATCCTAGATGTGCTTACCTTTGCATTTCCATTTGAGGCTTGAGAGTATCTCAATCGCTCAGGTCTGGGAGCCTTCTTGCAGAAATGCGTACCAGGAACTGTGACAGGGGAGGGTCAGGCTGGGTGTTAGGAAAAGGTTCTGCACCCAGAGGGTGGCCGGGCACTGGGACAGGTTCCCCAGTGCAGTGGTCACAGCACCAAGCCTGCCAGAATTTAAGAAGTGGTTGGACAACGCTGTCAGACATCTGGTCTGGTTTTGGGGTGGTCCTGTGTGGACCCAGGAGTTGGACTCAATGAGCCCTTCCAACTTGGGATAATCTATGATTCTATGAGAAGTCCGAACTCCCTCAAGGTACAGACAAGAAATACTCCTGCAATTTTTGCTATTTATTTACAGTCCCCTAGCCCTTTGGAAACACCTGACTATTAATCATACAGGAGAGAAAGATTCCTAATTTAAGCATCCTAAATCCCCATGTTAATTCTCTGCTCCTAATAAGACGTCTCATCTGCTGGGTTAATGCAAAGTAAATTACCTTGTGCAATGCAATGTCTAGCTGGGCAACCCTATGAGCAAATCGGGGGAAATCATTCTGTGAACATAAAAAGAACATGACATCACTCACCATCATGTATGCTGAACATACATTTGAAATAGTAGTTGAGTTTCTGTAGTCTGCACCTTATTTCTTGTCATTTTCTCCTCAGGAAATAAAGCCTGCAGCCTTCTGTGATAATGATTTTCTGCAGTACCATGAAAGCAATAAGGGAGGGAACCCTGGCATCTATGTACATGCACTTGAAGAACAGAAGATCTGCTGCAATTACACTGTCTTTGTAGATCTGAATATACTGCATGTGCAAGGCAGAAAGCTGTGACATGCCATAAACTTCTCTAATTTCTGCTGTACTCTGACAACCATGTATAGCAGGCAGGCTCTCTAATTAGCCCATTCTGGATTCTGGTTTCAAGCCACTATATGTATGAAATTAGAAACAAGACATTGTTTAATATTCTCCATCTTTCAACATGAACTTTTTCTGTAGACTTCAGGCAACAAACATGGTGATGTGTTGGCAGAAACTCACCTGTTAGAGAAGCTTGCTTTTTCAGACAAACATTATGCTAGAGATCATTGTATGATTTCAGACATTTTCCTCATTTAAAAAAAAAAAATACTGCAGTAAACTATGGACATATGGACATGAACCAATCTGAAGTGAATAGATGGCAGACAAAATTCTTCTCTCATCTGGAGTAGATTCATTTGCTTCAGTGGAACTATTCTGGATTTACAGTGATGTAATTTGGAACAGCATCTGGCTTCAGATATATAAGAAGGTTTCATTGTAATGGTTTATATCACTGACTACTTATTGCATACTTTTGCTATGCTTTTCTTAGCTCTTATTAGCTACACATAATTGTTGCTTTTACATCTTTCTCTTGTGTTTCACATAAAGCCCATAAAAGCCTTGCAGAATAGGGAGTGCATACGTTTTCTTCAGATCACCACTGTGTGGCACCTCTAATAACTTAGTTAAAAACAAAGTCTACAGTTATCTTCTCTTTTTAGTTTGGATATTATCTTATGGAACACAGATGAAGGAAAAACTTTTTGATTATGTCTGCTATTCACATAGAGCAAGGCAGTACAACAAGCCAGTGGCATTTACCTGGAAAATGGCCTTTAATTCATGGGATCTTTCTCATAAAGCCTCCTCTTTTATTTAAGCAAAAGTATGTTGTGTTGACAGATATCCATTCTAGTCACCTTAGCCCAGGTTTGTTATTATTCTCTTATAAACAAATAAATGCAGTGCAGAGCCTGCCTTCTCTCAAATTTGTGGCCAAACTCTGCTTCTCTTTGCTCCAGCATGATGCCCACTCATCATCAGGGTGAAAAGGAGAAGTGGACTGAGAGTTACTCTTCTCCTGTCTTCCTGCAGGTACCTTTGGTATATCATTTTTTCCTTGCAAGGCTTTCAGCATCGTGTTGTGTATACCCTGACCGTGAGCTCTGTGTGCAATTTCCTCTGCCTTCAGAATCTGTTAATAAAATGTTTTAAATTTTAATGCAAGAGGGTTTAGTAAAACTACAAGGTAATGGGGAATAGATATGTAAATACTCTAAATACCATTAAGAAATCAACTTTTGCTATGAACCTACATGTGCAACAGTTGTTTACTGTTATATATTGCAAAGCTATAGTATCTGAGCTTATAATGGTAAATGCTGTACTTTGCAAATATGTTCGAAAATATTCATACAGATGTTTCTGTTTTATATTATGACACTTGTTTTTAAAGCTTGAAAATTTAATTCCAGGATTATAATTTACTTAATTAAAGCTAGATATGTAATTAATAATTTGTTTTAGTCCAAGTGACTGTGATGATTGTTGTGGTAGCCAAAAACAATATTTGTACCATTTGCCTTTCTTTGAACATGCAATTAAATGACACTTGGTTTAATAAAAAATAATATTACAGTTGACTTCTATTTACTTTTTTTCCATTACAGCTGAATTCCCTTTCTGGCTTTCCTTTAGGTAATCTTTTTACAAATCTGCTCACAGAGAAAATATAAATGATGTACCATTATCTTTTTTTTTTTCCTTTAAGCGCAGCTCCATCCATCATAATAGATTACAAATTTGTCACCTTGAATCAATTTTTGTTCACAAGTTCAAAAGGAAATATAAGTGCTTGAGGGCCCAGAAATATTTATTGTACATGTGGATATTATTAAAGTTTATTGAAATCCTTCACCAATAAGAATTGTTTCTGTTTTGTTTTGCAACACGTACAGCACTCATGTTAAAAAACCAGTGCCTTTATTGTGTGGAAACTAAATTGGCAACACAGGGTTGAGTTTGAGGACTACTGATTCTGACCAGAGATACTAGCGTATTTATGCAAGCATTTATTTAATTAAACCATACAACTTCAGCTTGCCTAATTTAGTAAAAATGTGTTTCGACATAGTTTCTTGTATAACATTTTCCCATTATGACGTCTGTTTTCAAATAAAAAATGCTTCTGATAGTGACATCAAGAGTAATTCACTTAGACTCTTTTCCATGTAACAGCAGAGAGAGAAAATGGAAACTTAAGATTCATGAGAGTCTTGGTTTAAGACTTAGTGACAAGACTACATCTGGTATCAATACAGTTCCTCAGGATCTTGACCACATCTTTCATAAAGTGGTAAGTTCCGCCAAAAGGACACATCTTGCTAGCTGCTAACTACAACCTCCAAAAGGCTGAGCTTGTGTGGGAGAGGAATGCAATAATGCTCTGCTGGAGGGAGAAAATGCAACTACATTTCTAATTACATTTTTATTAGTGGTGTTAATGGGAAGTTGAGCTCTTAAAACCCCTAGTGAGACTTTTTTTTTTTTTTTTTTTGAAATAGCAGTGTGAGGAGTTAATGTGAGAGGGTTTTTTGTTATTGGTGTTTGTTGTTGTTGTTGTTGTTTTTATTTTTCCTCCTAATTTTTGGCTAATTGCTTGTTATACTATATTAATGGAACCCTTGGAAACATTTTCACTTTTTCACTTTTAAAGAAAAAACAATTGCAATGCCTGAAAAGGAAAAAAAAGAAAAAAAGAAAAAAGAAAGAAAAGAAAGAAAAAAAGATGCTGTAAGAAGAGTTAGGTACTACATTGGAATGAGAGGTACCTTTTCAATCAACAAGAAAGCTGGCCTGGAGCACTGAAGGCAGGGTGTCACGGGAGCTGGCACTGGGTGTAAATTTCACTGCTTCCAATGTAACATTTATTTTGTTAGTGACCGGGACATATTGGTGTCTAATGGGTTTTTACTGTGACTTTGGATGGTGGCTTTGTATTTTTCTTTCTAAACTAGAGAAACCTAGGGAGTATCTTCCATCATAGAATCACATGCACCAGGGTAAAAAAATAATATTTGGATTTCACGTCTGGAAGTGAAGTTATAGCAGGGCTACCTGTGAAATCATTTCACTAAAGAACACAAATAACTAGAAATAAAGAACAGATTTGTATGACTAATGAAGATTAAGCTGGGGTTTCACACAGTCTTACCAGTGACTTTTGCTTCTTTCACATTAAAGAGGCAATGTCACGCCAGCTTCATCAAAAATCTTTCTTCTCAAATATATATATATAAAGTTTTTGATTTATTCTGAAGAACTTCATGCAGAAGAATCCAATGTATGTGCTGTATAACAGCATTTAATTTGGGGATTTTAAGTTCCAATAAGGATGTTTCATGTGGCTTTCATAGCAATAGCAGCCTTAGATCTGGTTTAACTGGCCAGGATTTATTTCTTTCATCTGAAAATACCTTCTGCTTTCATAAGGCTGTAATCCTAACTCCTGCTCCATTTGTCAAGGGATAGTAGGATGTGTCTGTAAAGACATTTAAATACATGGATTGTCAGGTGCCACAATGTCCCATGACACTTCAATTAATGCTGTGATACTGGGGACACACTAGTTTCTTGTATTGCTAGGACTGGGGAAACATATGGGTTATATAAAGTTTCTTACTCTCTCTTCTCAAGAGTGTACACTACCTTGTTTTACAACATATCAGTGCTGTGAAATTTGTCTAAAATAGGCATGTCTGAGCACAGAAAATCCCTTATATCTTATCATTTTTCAGTCCTGCTCCTGATGTGATGTGGCCCTGCCAAGGGAAAGTGTCCAAGCTGGTGTCTGTCTGGGGGACAGGTTGTGCCGCTGGTAGAAAACTGCTCCTGTCAAATACAGTCAGCCTTTGTGAGGGGCTTCTTCTACTCTGGCATCAGTCAGCAATGCTGAGCAGCAGAGGTTCAGTGGTAGAGTCAAGATTTTGAGTTTACTGAATAATGTAAGACATAGTTCCAAAGAAGCCCTTTTGTATTTTGATACTATTTTGGAGTTGTATTTCCTGCTGAGCCAAGTTCACATTGGGGTGAATAATTATGATAGTGTTGGATCCACTTTATGTTTTCAATGGTAAATCAGGTATGAGCCAAGAACTCTATATTTTTGAGGCACCCAGGCTAGCACCCCTCTCTCTCTGCATCAGACAGACCTGAGACCTGTAGGAAGCCTGCAGTGAGTTAGTCTTTAGAATCACAGAATCATAGAATCACAGAGGGTTTTTGGCTGGAAAGGACCTTAAAGATCATCTAGCACAACCTCCGCCATGGGAAGGGACATCTTTCAGTAGATCAGGTTGTACAAGGCCCTGTCCAACCTGACCTTGACCACTTCCACTCTTTGTGCAATAAACTCTGCTTGGTTTAACTCTCAAGGTAACCAACTGAAGGCCTGGTTCTGCAAAGTGACCTTGGTTTACATTGATAGGGCTTGGGTTTATGGATTATATGAGGGGTGCATACACCTGTGTTGCTTCTGCTCTATACTGCTTCATCCCATTCAAATGGGGATGATTCCATTTGCTGAGAATACTAAACTGGGAGGTGTTGTGGATTCTTCTGAGAGACAAGAGGCCTTGCAAAGAGATCTAGATACATTGAAGAACTGGACAATCATCAGCAGCAAGAAAGTTCAACAAATGTAAATGCTGGGTTTTGCACCTGGGATGGAGTTATGCTGGACACGGGTACAGACTGAGAGATGAATGCTTCAACATGAGTCATCAGTGTGCCCAGAAAGCCAAGAGCACTTGGTTTAAACACAGTATAGCCAACCAAAAGAAGTGATTCTTCTGCTATATTTAACATAGCTGTGGCCTCACCATGAGTACTGGGTGCAGTTCTGGGCTCTGCAATATAAAAAAAAAAAAGATGTTAAGATACTTGAGGGCATCCAGAGGGGGGCAACAAAGTTGGTAAAAGGGCTCAAAGTTATGTTCTATGAGGAGAGGCTGAGGACTCTTAGGTTGTCTAGTCAGGAGAAGAGAAGGCTAAAAGGTGTCCTCAGTGCTCTCTGGAATGTCCTGAGGGGAAGTAGAAAGAGAGGTGCCAGTCTCTTCTCACTGGTAACTGATGATAGGATGCACAGGGATAGCACAAAGCAGAGCCAGGGGAGGTTCTGGCTGGACATTAGCAACAATTTATTTGCCATGAGTGTGGTCAAATCCTGGAACAGGCTTACTAGACAGGTATTTGAATAATGCCCTCAATAACATCCTTTAATTTTTGGTTAGCCCTGAAGTAGTCAGGCAGTTGGATTAGATCTTTGTAGGTCCCTTCCAGTGGAACTATTCTTTCTCTTCTCTTCTCTTCTCTTCTCTTCTCTTCTCTTCTCTTCTCTTCTCTTCTCTTCTCTTCTCTTCTCTTCTCTTCTCTTCTCTTCTCTTCTCTTCTCTTCTCTTCTCTTCTCTTCTCTTCTCTTCTCTTCTCTTCTCTTCTCTTCTCTTCTCTTCTGTAAATTGTTACCATTTGTATAGTTCAGCTTTCCTGATGTTGATCCAAATATGTGATTACATTAGATGTGGTATTAATGTAATAAATCAAGCACTTTTACAGTTATGGTCAGATCATTATATTTGGATATATTTTCTATGGCCATTTTCAGCCAACACAGTCACTGCTGTTAAAGATTTGCTGAGCTAGCAAATATTGACTGATAAAATTATTTGAAAATGTTCACATATTTTTCCAACTTTTATTCTATAAGAAATATTTTCTCACTGTCAATCCAACTGAGTACTACTAAGTGTAAATCAAATAATGTGTTAATAATTCAGAGAGAAATAAAAATCCTATAACCTACCATATATAAGAGCAAATGCAACTGGATAATTATACTCACAAGAAACTTACCTTTCTTTGTGCATAGCATCAGCCACAAGCATAACTACAAGATGAATCAAAAAATGCATAAGGAAAAGAAAAAAAAATAAAAGAAAATCATTGATGCTGATACTCTTTCACACACTGAAAGAGTATGTAAACACACACTGTTTTAGTTCTGAGCTTTCATTTAATGTTACTGAATATCTGAACATAAAAGTGAAATCTTCTTACAGAGCTGACTATGAAGACTTGCACTGTGTGCAAGTAAATACTCCGTATTTAATTCAATCAACATTAAGTATTCAGTCTACATATGGATCACTTCAGGACTTTAATGATGCTTTAAGAAAACATCAAACAAAAGTGTGAATGCGTATGTGTATATTATATGACAAGACCTCTGATGTTTAGTGGTCACAATTTAGGCCTACTAAATATGTCTGTGTAGTGCTTTCAGATTGATTAAATAAATAGAATGCTACATAGGAGTGGGTGCCTATGTAGCTTCTCTGCATACATACATAGAGATATGATGAATTTTCACTTATTATGAAGAAAATCTATTCAGTAAACATTCTAACTAGCAGGATATCACCCACCAAAGAGATACATTATGCATTGAATTTTATAATGTCTAAATTAATGTCTATATAGACCAAAGGAGAGAAAATAATTGGTATAATAAGAGGGAAAAAATGATAAAATGATTAAGCTTATCCTACGTTTCCACTAGTAGTATTTTAATTACTGTCAACTGAGTTCAAAGTGTTAAAGGAACCAGCTTTTTATCCCATGGCATTTTTTTTTTCCTTAGATTTCTCATGCATTCCCTTTTTCTGTGAAACTCTGCTTAGTAAATATTAATTTACCCTCAATTACTAATGACAAGTGAAAGAAACCCTTGCATTCATCATGGCCACAGCCTTAGGACATACGTTTGTCCTTCAAAGCGTTCAACCATTCAACAATTAGAACTAATAGTTACTCCAGGCTATCAGGGCTGAAACATGCAGCGTTCTCCCCATGCCAGAGCTCTCGGCAGAAGCAGTCATGGTGGTCTTGCAACCTATTGACTTCATCAGCGAAAGTTGGGAAAGTGATTTGTCAAGTGGACAAATTAGACACAGAGTGATTGTCTAAAATGTGAGAACACTTAAGGGCTGGGGAGGGGAACTAGTCAATTAGTTCACTAATAAACATTAGCTGTGTAAAAGCTCCCTCTCTTCTCTCAAGGATAAAATTTAAAATAAAAAAATAAAGAGGGGGGAATTTTGTTAACCAAAGGAAAATGAAATAAATAAATAAAACATTCTAAATCAGAAGCATAAAAGAATGATTGGTATTTACACTCTGGTATGTTCCCATACCAACACCAAGGAACCTTAAATACACAACTCATACCCTTAAATTCTCTTTAATGGTTGCTTCACTTTTAAATAGAGAAAATCTCCACAGCTTTCTGCATAATCAGCTGAGGCTTTGTGTTTGGATGTAGCTTGCTGCAAACATATATATGGTATATATATATATAAATATAACATAGACATATAGTCTCATGCACACACACACACACACACACAAATGTTTCTAGTGGGGACCTTGACCTCATACTTCACTATTCTTCCAATATTTCATCAAGGCCAGTCTGCTTGAACAGTTCTGGTTTTCTTTGCAGAAACATAATATAAAGGTCTTGTTTGTTTGTTTGTTTGTTTTCTGTTGTTGTGTTTTGTACTTTTATTATTTAATAAGGAAGAAATACTTTTGTTGTCGTAAACAGGACAAGAGCTTATAGTGAAACGTCATTTTTTTGAAGTGTTTGGGATATTTGCAGCCATATCCAGTATGATTCAAGGATTTAATGAATATTCCTACTTATAATAATCATTATATTTTATAACCATTTTAATCATAATTTATTATATTATTTATATTTCACTCATTTGAATAGATATCAGTTGATACATGGAATTGCTTTTCATTTTTGACAGAAAGATACAACCTTAAAGCTTTGGAATTCATTCCTTTCCCTTCTTGACTTTAAGCCTTTCAATTTTCCTTGTTTTTTGGCTGTATTTATAGAAGAAAGTAGACAAAATGCAGCAAGATCTTGCAAGAAACAAAGCAAAAGTTTCCAATTTACTAGTTCTCATAAAACAAATGCTGGGAAAAAATCCTTTTGTTTAGAGTTTTTATCAATTAAATTTGCAATGAATGTGTTCATTTTAGCCAAACAGATCCTTTTCTTCATTGTAATGTTGTGGACGAAGTTCTGTAGCATGCTTACCAGTTTTGCTAGTATCAAGTTCCACTGCTGCAAAACATATGCAAACAGGAGGATAAATAAGAGCTCTAGAATTATGTCTACCCAGAATAAAAGATGTCCAACCTATATATTTGTGCAGAAGCACAAATCACACATCAGAATCTCTTTTGCCCAGGCTTCTGCCTGTTGGGCACTGAGCAAAGAACAAGTATCTGGCTCTTGCTCAAGATAATTTCCAATGGAAGTGAAAGAAACAGGACAGCCAACACCTGGGCATGACAAGAAAGCAGAGGAACACAACGATGTGTTACTGGATCAGGACACCATCTCCGGTAAAAGGAAGTGGAAAAAGAAAGTATAATTTGTGGGAGGCCAGAAGAAGTTGACATTTTTGTTAATTTCTAAGAGAAGAAAAGCATATTTAAGTACTTAAGGGAAAAAGTAAAGCCACAGCTTTATTTATAAGAAATCATAACAAAATAAAAGATGTTTTAACAGCAGTATTGTTTTTCAAAGCAACTTCCAAACAAGCCACCTGGCAATTGGAGATGTCCAGACTATAAATGGCTACACCCAAGACTTGACTTAGTTAGTGTTCCCTGGACACCTTTCTTCAGCAGCCACTGGTACTTGGAGGTTGTAAAGGACCTTCTGTGAACGCTTCAAGTGACCCCAGAATACCATCACCAATGCAGTCTAGTGGTTACCAAGCTCCTGCTGAATTAGATAAACAATGATGACAGTGATTTCTTACTTATTTAAAAAACTCTGGGCATTTAATACCAGGATCAGAATAAAATAAAATAAATAAAATAAAATAAATAAAATAAAATAAAATAAAATAAAATAAAATAAAATAAAATAAAATTAAATTAAAATAAAATAAAATAAAATAAAATAAATAGTAAAACAAAGTAAAATAAAATAATAATAAAAAACCCACCACCACCACCAAAAATCTTAATTTTAACTACACATATTGTATGTACTCTGATTATGGGAAAATTTGAAGAATTTAGATTTATAGACAATATTTCAATTACTTATTACTTTTGATGTTCTATACGTTACGCATAGTTTGAGAGAGTAAAAATAATTACAAACAAGAATTAAATTATTAACAACTGAGATTTTCTTAGCTATGTAAGCTGTATATAGAATGAAGAAAAATTGAATTACAGCATATTACAACATAAAACACAGAGAGCTGGGCTATATGTCCATTTGAAGCACTAGTATTAACAGTGGACAAT